>NW_027185850.1:947386-959622 GCF_028583685.1 Petaurus breviceps papuanus | reverse complement strand
GAGAGAGAGAGAGAGAGAGAGAGAGAGAGAGAGAGAGAGAGAGAGAGGGAGGGAGGGAGAGCTACTTAGTTTTTGGTTTCTCCTGAGGCAGCCATGTAAAACAATGCAAGATGGGATCACTGCTCTGTCCCAGGTGCTGTGGATATTGAGTATCATGGGAACGTTAATCATGACTCTAAAACAATGTGGCATTCCATTTTCCAGCCTGGAATCCTAGCCTGTCAGATTTGCTCTCCTGGGAGCCATTGTTCTAGCAAACCAATCTTTAGAATGTCCTCCTCTTCTAAGCATCACTGACAAGTCACCAGGCCTTTCCTCAAGATCTCTGGTAACCCTGTTCTTCAGAAAGTTCATAGGTTCTACAGAAATGGTTACTCCCTCCCCCCCAAAACCTTTGTCTACTCTTAACAATAACAATAATAATTGTCTGCTTTTTGAGGGAGGCAGTAAAGGGGCATCTAACAAATAATAATAATAATTGTTTTTGTTATTGATGATGAGGTTAGTAGTGTGATGCTAGCCCCACTTGCTTAATGGGAAAGTTTTGAGAGGACTCAGTTAAAGAGGCAGTCTGTTAACATGGAAATAACACTGCCCTTGAAATCAGGAAGGACTGGGTTAGAACCCAGGGCCATATGATCCTGGGCAAGTTACTTCAGCAATCTGAGCTTCAGAATCTCCATTGGCCAAATGATGATGAGAATTCCTGTTCTACTCCAGCCATTCTATTCTGTGCTTACAATGTTCACCTCCACCTCACCTCTAGCCCTTCAAATCCTTGGCTTTCTCCAAAGTTCAGTTCCAATTCCACTTTCTACATTATGCCTTAGCTCATCCCTACCTATATATTAGTGTCTCCTTCAATTACAGAAATTACCTATTGAATCAATCAATAAATAAACATTTTAAGTGCCTACTATGTTTCAGATACTGTACTAAGCTCTAGGCACACAAAAAGAGGAAAAAGACAGTTCCTGCCCTCAAGGAGCTTTCAATCTACTGAAGAAGAGAGCATGCAAACAAGTATAAACAAAGCAAGTTCTCTATAGGATATATAAGAAATAATAATTAGAAGAACAAAGAGGGGCTAGGGAAGTCTTACTGTAGATGGTGGGATTTGAAATAATTCAGGGAACTTAGTAGCAAGAGTGGAGGAGGGAAAGCATTGCAGGCATGGGGGACAGCCAAAGAGAATGCCCAGAGTTGAGAAATGTAGGATCTTGTTCACGGAAAAGCCAAGATGCCAGAGTCATGATGAGTGTGTGTGAGCATGTTTTTATATATTGTATCAGCAATGCAATATTCACAATTCCTATGGAAATTACAGATATGCTGATGTAATTATCCATCACAAAATATATTAGGCTTGCTATATGGGGCAATAAGCTAGAAAATTTATTAAAATACCAAAAGACTGAGTCCCAAAACCAGAAAGTGAAAGCCATCAGAGTAGTTATGAAATTGGCACAGGTAGATAAAGTAGAAAAAAACCACATTCTCAAGCCTTTAAAAAAGAACAGGCTACCTCAGGCAAAGGTCGTTCTCTCCCCACTCACAGCAACCACCCAGTGTCCTGCTCAGCAGGAGTCCTTAGAATAAATTCTGTCTGACTCAAAAAGGGCTTCGCGCTGCCACTGGTGCTGCCTCTGCTGCTGCTGCCTCTGCAGCCACCACTGTTAGCCACGGCAGGAACTCTAGATTGGCTTCCGCTTCCTCTTGCTCCACCCTTTCCTGCTACGTCAGCAAGTCAAATGGGGCATGGAAGATCTTTAAATCCCATAACCCTTACATTCAGCCCCAAGATCCTTCATGTCCCTTACTTGGCAAAAATACAGTAGGAATAACTGGTGTCAACAAAATTTCACAACAATATAACAAGAATAGCACCCAATAAACACAGAGAGCCATATTTTAGGGTGGGGCTTGAGCGCAAGCTCCCCATCATTCCCCCCACCCCGAACAAATGGGGCCCCAAAATCTTGTGGTAAGGGGTGAAGGTCTCTTCTTCCATGGCTACTTGCTGCTGAAATTGGATGTAGAGCTGTCCCTGTCCTAAGGGGTCCCATTTGAGAGGTCAGTTCTTAAAATGCTTGATGCCAGTTCCAAGGGTGACACATCACAGTTGCAGACAGGGGGTGACATCCAGCTTAAGTTATCAGGTATCTACAGGTGGAGGATACCAAGCCTGAGGAAACAAATCTAGCAAACAAGGTGAACAGACAAAAAATCAAGAAGAAGCAAAGAGACAATAACCAGACTATTGTAACCTCACTTACGGTAGAATAAATGAGTTAAGGGTACAATTTTGTAATCATCTCCAGAATAAGCAATAGTTAAAGTGTGATCCAAGAACCTGTGTGAGCAGCCACCCTGGGGACGCTTGGGGTGCTTGCTGCTACAAAATGGCCTCACAAACAGGATCTGCAGAGTAAACGGAATGAGACTGGGGATAATTGTTTGTTTCCCAGTTGTGGTAGCTGTGATTCTGTGGAGTTGTGGAGCAGTAGAGAAGAATGGCCTGCATGCAGACTTCGCTGAGCTAAGAGCAGGAATGGTGAGATGCCTGCATTGGGACCTGGGCAGAATCCAGGAGTGGCTGCCACCTGCAGGAGGAAAAAGAACCCAGGAGTTCTGAATTCAGCCACAGGAAAAGATAAGAACTGAGCAGCAAAGCAGGGGCACTGAATGTGTTTACTTGCTGCATCCCACAGTTTGGGACCCTGGGGGAGGATGGACTTGTGACTATAGTGGGTGGGATGAAGTACCTTGGATCCCTAGGGATCCCACCTTGTTGGTTTTGTTGCCCAGCCTCCTCTCCATACTTGGAAGCAGGAGCTGGAGCTGTGTGAAGGGAAGGACAACCCCCTCTGCCCATGAGAACTTTATTTGCACTCTTGCTTTGAATTGAGGTGATAATGCAAAGTACTTTGTGTTTGTTTAAGGCCCAGTGGCCACTTTGGTAAACTTAGCTCTGTATCTTGAAAATGTGACCTAAGAGATGCTTAGTGCTGATTCAAAAGTAAATTGACTATGCTATGGGCATGAAAGATCTTGGGGCTGAATGTAATGGGAATGTAAATTTAAAGATCTTTCCTGCCCCTAGGCTAAAGTGCACCTGGAGCCTGGGATGGCAGGCTTGGTTTTCAGTAGATACTTCTTGATTGGCCAGTGAGTCAATAAGGTTGTTACATTCTCTGAGCCAGGAGAAGGCTATATAAGCCCTGATGTGTAGCTTTGTTTTGGGGCTCACTTTGAGAAGTGTTCTGTGATTTGATCTGGATTCTGGGAAGCCGTTGTCCAGAGCCCCCCCGGCTTTGAAATACAGATGTTGTTTGGTAAGGATGTAATGGTTGGACAGTTTGGAAATCCATCTACTTGATCTGTTTCTGTCTTCATAATTCTGTCTGTATACTTTGAAGTTCGGGGTGCTGACCTTTTTCCCCTGAACTAGGTAAACCATACATATTTGACTGATTAAAGTAAGCTTGTTAACCCATTTTGAGTTGCTTTCCTTTAAGAAAGCAGATCCAAGAACCTGTGTTGGCAGCAAACCCTGAGCATGCTTGGGGTGCTTGCTGCTACGTGTATGTGTACAGAAATAGACATATAAGATACACATATATACCCATACCATCTATATACACACATCCCCATGCATGTACATGTAAATACATAGACATAAAGAAATATGTGTGTGTGTGTGTGTGTGTGTGTGTGTGAAAAGAGGCTTAGGCTTAGTCTATAGAGAGCTAGCTGGGGATTCAAGAACACTTGGGTTCAAAGCTTGCCTCTGTGAGCCTGGGTCAGTATTCCTCCATGGTTCAGGAAATGTCCTTACTGGAACATTGCTACTCTAGTGAGGCCTCAGGTGCAGCCCTACAACAAAATATGAAAAGACGAAGGGTAGGAAGGTACATGGGGCTTCAGGCCTCACCCCCATGGGGCATATTTGGATGCCTTGTGCACGTGTTCCTTTTGTCATGTACCCATTTTCTTCCCTGAAAGAACATTAGTGCCTTCCCTCAATTTGGCTCCCAGCAAAGTGCCTGGGCTGCAGACATCACTTAATAAAAGTTTTTTGATTGATTGACTGAAGCTCTCTAACCTCTTTTGGCCTTTACTTCCTCATCAGCAAATGTGAAGAGGTTCAAACAAATGTCTTCGAAGGTCCCTTTCAGCTCCCCATTTAGCATCCTGGGCTCTTCTGACCTATGTCCCTACTCACTTTTTATGAGCGCCCATAGAAGGCCTTTATGAGGACTTTAGAAAGTGTGTGAAATTATTTGAATTCCTTAAAGCACTAGATAAATTTCAGTGTTCAATATTAGAAAAAGATCCTTAACTTATTAGATTTTCATACAAGATTAGCTTATTGACTGCAAACAGAAGAGAGAGGTGAATATTCTTCCATTTTCTTTAGCCCAAAATGTGCATGGAACATTTAAAGATAGGTTGTTTTCAACATTCTGGATAAGGAATGCATTGAGGGTACCTATGGAAGAAAACCTGACAAGCTGAATCATACTATGATAGACAAGCAATGCGCCAAATATGGTTGTTCAGTCATTAAAGTTATATCCAATTCTGTGACTATGCTTGGGTTTTTCTTGACAAAGATATTGGAGTAGTTTGCCATTTCCTTCTCTTCATTTTGCAGATAAGGAAACTGAGGCAAACAGGGCTAAGTGACCGGCCCAGGGACACACAACTATTAAGTGTCTGAGGTCAGATTTGAACTCACAAAGATAAGTCTTCCTGTTTCCTTCGCTCAGGACTCTATGTGCTGTGCTATCTAGCTGTCCAATGAGTCAAATACTGTCACATTATGTTTGTATTCTAAAAAAGAAGGAAATCTTCCCCATTATTTTCCACATCTTGAAAAACATATCTTTTTGTTAAAAGTTGAATATTTTAAGTTTTAATTAAATATAACCCATCTAAAGTATTCTAGTAGTTGTTGGTTATTTTCAAAAATACAATGACAGGAAGGAATGAAACAATTATATTAGGGTGGGGAGATAGAGGAAATGAGAAGAGAATGCATAAGAGAAGAGAACAGTAGCCACCATAAGTGATCACTCATGGAGTGAGACAAGACCCTGAAGGTGAAGAAAGAGCTGGGGTCTGCTTAATGGAAGTAATGCATCTCACGAAGTCATTGCATTGTTAAAAGTCACCCTGCATATTTTCAAAGGACTGGAACTAATGACTATATTCTGCATAATCACAACTTCAAAAAATGCAATTTCAAATATGTGGACCACTTTAGAGATTCACATGTTGTAAATGCTTTCCTCCAGGGCAACGTTGATTGTCATGGTGGTAGCAGAAGGGGAACGGGGGGCAGTTACAATAAAGAACTCTTACAGTTTATTAGAAACAACAAAAAAACCCCAAAAAACAAGAAACCCAACACCTTAGGGATTGACAATAGGAGAAGCCCATGGGGGTGGGGTGAGGGGAGACTTTTAATCCATACGCCCCAAAAAAATACACAAATCAAATTTTGTGCAAGTGTGTCTTTTATCGTTTCTTTTTGTTGTTCTTTGTATATCAGCTTTCTTTCCATTATCTGTTTAATTTGTTACACTGGATTGACTGCTATCTTCTTACTAGAATGGGCCACAAAGCAGCTGCCACCTTCTCCATAAGATCTTTCCTGGTATAGATCTCTACCTGCCCAGTTGTCGGTGCTATTTTCATAACTGCTTTGGATTACTTTCAGTTTCCTTATCTGTTGACATATTGGACCTGCTGGGCAGGCTGACTGCAGGCTTCATCAGGGCAGAAACTGAGAGGTTCCATCTTTTTATTGCTAATTCCCAGTGGGATGCTGGGCTTATACCAGTCACTCATAAATATGCATTTAACAGAACTGTATCCATGTGAATTTAATATCCACAAGGAAAAGGACTGGGCTTTTATAACTTTACATGCAACCTTTCAAACAATTGTCCAGAGGCCAACCCAAATGTTGGGCTTCTTCTGTGATTGTGATTCTGAGAGGGATCCATTTAAAGATTCATTCCCATTCAGGGCCCAATACCAAAAGTCTAAGAATGAACTTTGGTATACCATCATTTAAATATAACTATTAATATTACTTGATGATAACTGGTTTTTGTAACTGTAATGATGCACATCATAAAGCAAGTCTCCCAACTTACAGTGCTGATATCAGTGCTGCAAAACCTGCAGATTTAAAGTTATATCCCTAATAAAGTTAATCTGCTGGGGTCCAACATAGTCCATGCAGCAGGGGAGGGGCAAAGCCAAGAGGAAGAGCTCATGCTGTTCTAATTACTACAATTTCACTGGCAATTTAGAAAAATAATAATTCCAAAAGCTGCAATGCCCGCTCACAGAGAATCCCAATGGTTTGGGGCCCCCCATGGAATTAACCATCATAATTCAGCTGCATCAAATCCTCCCAACTCTAGGCTCAGGTGACAGAAGAAAGAGGAGGGAAGACAAGAGACCAGAGGAGCTGGGGGCCAGCATGCTGCTTGCCTCCTACCGGGGACTTCACTCATGAGGCTGAACGCCATCAGTGCCAGTGGCTTCTGTCTACTGGCTGCCTTTGCCAAGTTATTTCAATGCTTTGGAACTCAACTTCCTTATCCGTGAAATGGGTTGGACTACATTCATCTAAGGTCCTCCCTAGCTATACTTCCTTATTCATGAAGTAGGCACTTTATAAATATGTGTATTGAATTTAATTAAATGAGGAATAGGTCAGAAGATAATGGATCTAGCATTTGTAGGGACCACCTTAGTCCCCTAGTCCCACCCCCTCCTTTTACAAAGGAGGAAACTGAGTCACAGGGAAGTTGTGTCTTGCTCACGGTCCTCACAAGAAGTGAGTTTCAGAGGTGGGATTAGATCCTGTGCCCTCTGATTTCAGAGCTGCTGCTCACTATGATTGGTAGCTCACCATGGATTATTTACATGCCAATTCCTTAGACTGAAGATAAACTCCTTCCTGGTGGGATCTATTTCATTTTTTTACTCCACCCAGCACAGTGATTAGGACAGGGAAAGTGCTTAATATATGCACATCAATGGAGTGCTTGCTCTATATGACTGTATACACTTGATATGATTACAGGGTACAAGGCTCAATAGTCACTGCAGTGTTTTTCTCTCTTTGCGTGGATGCTTCCACGGGAGAGAAAGCAAGTCTGGAGGATTTATGTGGCTGCTAGCTTGTGGAGGACTGAGTCTGATGCACTTTGACAGTCATTTCCCTCAGCTCTGACTGCAAGGTCACAAGGCCACCTTGTGTGGGGCTTAGGTCTGAATCAAGGGCTTTATCCTCCATCCCCAAATTGTGAGATCCGATGCCAGGGAAAATGCGCTCGATGCTTCAGCAGTCACCCGGAACTCAATTTCCAGTGGTCTGTCTGGGGCAGAGCAGAAGCTTTTGCTCTCCTGAGGTCAGGTCTCTCCACGCATAGGGCCGGTGGGGAGAACAATATGATTTGTGATGAAAACCCATGTTGATAAGAGCTGAGTGAGTCTGAGCCAAGTGAAAGATGACTCATGCTGCCACGGAATTGGAGGGCAATCTTTGTACATCACAGAACTTGACTTAACTGGTTGTCTAATGGCCCAGGAACCAAAGGCTTTTAACACCAATATGGGCAGTGTTTTCACCCCGGTTTTATTCTTCCAACCTCATTTCCCGCCGTTAAGAGCACTTTCCAAAGGGTCGCATCATCCTAGAGAGACTCTGAAGGCCTCCAGTGCCTTATGTGTAGTGGCTTGGACAGATACAAACCAAACCTGAAAAAGATGCCCCTCCAGCCATTCTCTCTCCTCCCAGATGACACACCTGCACCCAGCCTTTCCTTGAAGGTCTCCAGGGAAAGAACTGCTTCTTTGGGTAACTCACATTCTTTGAATGTATTTTTCTTACATCAATCTGTCTTATACCCAATGTTTCTGGCTTTGTCCTTAGCAGCCTAGCAGACTGATCCGGGTTCATGCTATGTGATTAACCCCTACATATCTTAATATAGACATCATGTGCCCCCAAGACTACTTTTCTGCATCTCCAGCTCCTTCGATCCACTGCCATACGGCATAGACTCTGTATCCTACACAATCCTGCTCTTCCCCCTCTGTCCTTCTTCAATTGATGAACCAACAATAATGTATTGAGTGCCTACTATGGGCAAGGCGTGGTGCTGTGTGCGAGGGCACTGTTCTGAATGCTTCCTGAACTGTGGTGCCCAGAGCTGAAGATGGGACTGCACACGTGGCCTGCTCATTGCTCTCTCTTCTCTTTCTCTGCAAAATGACTAGAACGAGGAGTTCACATCATTCTACTTCTCTTTCTCACTGCCCACTTGGTTCTCAGTCCATTGGAATCTTCCTTCTCTCTGGTCTCTTCCGTGGGAATCATCATCTCAATGACAATCTCTTAATTTCCAAATCCCAAAAATCACATGGACTTGAAATTATAAGGCACCTAAAGGGCAACTAGTAGAGATAATCCCTCAACTTCTTATAACTACGTTTTTGTCCTTAAAGTGGCAAGGGAACCTATGCTGGAAGCTTCTGTCGTGGATCTGATTCACACAAACAAAGAGGTGCTGTTTGCTAAAGTGCCAAGTTTGGCAATGTGTTGTTAATGTCCCTATTCCATTTGAGAATCATTGATAAAGAAGGAAAATGAACTAGGGATCATCTAACAAGCACTCGATATTGGAAGAAATTCGATTTCCGAGGGTTCAGAGACTGGATAGATAGATAGGAGCCCATGGTCCAAAATTCTGTAGAGAAAATCAATACAAGAGGAAGGAGAAGACCTTAAGAAGGAAAATTTTAAAATGTGAAAAAATGGTCCTTTTCTGGAGGAAAAGGATATGTGTGTAAAGAGATGTGCAAGGGTACTTTAACAAGCAAATTATGTGTTTGCGTGTGTGGGTGTGTGTGTATATGTATATATGTCTATATGTCTATATGTATTTATGGACATATGGACACATTGACATCCACCCATACATAGCATCTACAGAAGATATTATGAAGGACAGATAAGAGGAATACTGCAATGTGTTACTATCCTGTGGAAATGGGATCAGAACTTCTAAGTTCCAGAATCATAAAAGAATAGCTAGGAAAGCTAAGAAAAATAAATAAGGTTATCTGCTTCCAGAAAAGGAACTGATAAATAGGAGTCCATCTAAAATGATTATACACATATACATGTATATATAAAACATATAATACATCTATGCGTATGGATGTGTATATAGCGGGAAAGGGGGGAGGTGCAGACATACATACTTGCATCTAATGATAATCACCTCTAGGATTGGGCAGGAAAAAAGAAATTTACATGGTAGCTTGATTATATATTTATTTATAATGGAATGGCAAGTTGTACATAATGGACTTGGAATTTTATGTGTCATCATCTTTTTTTGTTGTACTATGTTATGGGAATGCTTGTTTTATTCCAAAATTAAAAATAAATTAAAAATTTAAAAATAAAATTGAAAAATAAGGGTATCTTCACTAGACTGGAGGGAAAAAAAGAAACCCAGAGAATGTCTAGAGCTCCTACCTAGGAGAAGGGGAGATAGGAAAATGAAAATGGATTTCAGAGAAAAGGAAAAATCCCCTGATTTTTTTTATTTGCTTCTATTTTCTCTGCCAACAAAATATCTTTGTATTTAGAAAAAAAGAAAACAATGATGACCAGTGAAGTGATCAAGATAAGTATAAAGACAGTAAAGCAGCATCTAGCTATCCTTGATGAGTCAGGCCCTAGACACCAGGGTCAGGTGAGCAATGGCCACAGGGATTGGGAAAAGTGGCACATGTGATGACATAAACACTCTCAGTGATCTGAGAGATACATGGGGCAATCAAAGACATGTCTCAACGTCATGGGAAGAATGCAGTCAGATTTTTTTTTAATGAGAAAGAGAAGGAGAAAGAGGAGGAGGAGGAGGAAGAGGGGATGAAATCTAACCACAAGTCTATGATTTTGACTGCAAATTCTAACAAAATTTTAAAATATATATTCAAAGACCTGACTACTGACTGTCAAGAAACATATACAAATGATCAAATGAGTCAACATGCCTTCTTAAAAAATGTCATATCAGACTAAACTCAATTCTTTCTGGATAGGTTGGATGACCACATGTTGGTAATTATAGAAATATATATTATAGATTCTTAGTCAAGTAACAGTTGATGGTCATCACAGAATCCTAGAATCTGTGATGTCTTAGGACCTCAGAGGCCAACCGATCCTCTTGAAATCTGGGAAAAATCAAACAAATGAACAAAACACACATCTCCAGTAGATACCAACAGTGGCCACCAAAGCTTTGTTATTGTTTCTTTTTGCTCTCCAGTGAAGGGAGAGAAACCTTCTCTCTCCAAAGGCCAGTCTGCATTGTGGATAACTTCCTAATAAATAGGATGTTTTTCCTATTATCATTTCTCAGCTTGCTTCTGCAACTTGCAATTGTGCCCAATCCCCCCTGTGGGATGAAGCAGGAGGTCAAGCCCCTACTCAGTAAGGAGCTACTTCAAAATGGTTTTCAGAAAGCTCCTTCGCCTTTTCTTGTTCACATTAAACATCACCAGTTCTTTGACCTGTTCATCACATCTATATGTTTGCCTTTGGATAATTTCCATCTCCTTAATATCCTATCTAAAATAAAGTTATGAAAATTAAAGGTAGTATTCCAAATACAGTCTAAGCAGAGTAGGATGCATGAGGTCCATCACCTCTGTATTCCTTAAATGTGAGCTTTTCTAAATGCAGTCCAAACCTCCCCTCATTTTCTTGACTTTCATAAGACAGTGCTGACTTAGGGTGAATTTCCAGTCCACTATGACCTCCTGATCATTTTCAGATGCTCTCTAGCCATACCTCCTCTCTTTTGGACATAGAAATAAGGGAAGGGACTGTACTTGTGATTTCATTAATATAGGGAATCCTGAGTTAGCTCCTTTAACAATGTGATTCAGTATATTTTCTTCAAATTATAGTCTTAGCAAATTACCTAGATCATTCAAAAGTAATGTGACTTGCCCAGAGTTATGTAGTTACTATGAGTCAGCGAAAGTACTTGAACCCAGGTTCTCATGGTTTGAAAGCTTGTTCTCTATCCTCTGTCTCAGGCTGTATCTCCATCTTGGCCTTGCACAATTGATTTTATGGTCCTCACTGACAGAGTATGCAGCGTCTAGAAGGGCAGAGGGTGTGAAAAGATAACGAGTTTGGTTTTCGACATGCTGAGTTAGAGGTGACAGTGAAACATCAAAGTGAAAATGTGGCCAGTCAGTCAGAGTTGGCAAAGCCAATTCATTGTCAAGAATCAGCATCTTCATGACAGGCTTTCCCTTCTGGATGAGAAGAGCAATTACTTAGGGACAACATCCCAAGTAGGAGCCAAATGCATCCTTTATATTTACGCAAAGCATGTTTATATGTAAATCACTAGGGAGAAACCAAAGCTCATTCTTCTGAAATAATTGTCCCTTAAATGCTGCCAAAAACTAATGTTTATCTACACATTAGCTAAAGCTGCTTAAGTGGTGACTGTTTAGGAATAATAATTTTTGATGATTTATACCCAAAGTGCCACTTCTTGGAACACAGCAAGTCACTCATGCAGGGCATCCTTGCCATCAGTGGTTAGGATGAAGGGGAGCCAATGAGAGAAAGGAGAGGCTCGAGGAAAACACATGTGACTCAGTGACCCCTGGCCCCTTTGGTGCTGGGTGGACTGCTTGACCCCTCTGCTCTTCTCCATTCACCTGGTCTTGCTGCCCTCAATGAACCTTCATGCAAGGTGGAAGATCTTCCAAGATTCAGAGAATGTCAACATCGGCAGAGATCTCACAAGCCCACCTCCAACTCACATAAGAATCCCAGATGCTCCAAGGCACCCTCTGCCCATTCCTTGCAAACTCCCAATGGACTCACTTCACTTTGTGATCCCTCTCATTATCAGGAGATTTGGGGGTAAAACCTGGGGCTCTGACATGAACACCAGAGGCCCAGATTTACCAAGATGATGGCTTCTAACTGTGTCAGAGTGATAAGAACCGGACACATAGGGTTAAACAGAATTGAAGAGTCTGGGAAGAAAGTCTGCTCCAGAATCTCATAGGCTTCTTCAAGGCACCAGCAAATCACCAAAGGCCAAAAGCATGTGATCACACAACACGAGTAACTCTCTCTCTCTCTCTCTCTCTCTCTC
>NW_027185850.1:940227-947286 GCF_028583685.1 Petaurus breviceps papuanus | reverse complement strand
TCTCTCTCTCTCTCTCTCTCTCTCTCTCTCTCTCTCTCTCTCCCCCTGTGCTTTACATCTTTACTCTATTTCACAAATATTTATGAAAATAATCATTACTCCATACATTTGGCTGTATGGTTACTATTATTTTATATTGGAATATATGTTGTTCTTTGTATTCCATCAATAGCCTCAAAAAGTAAGCCAGGCACAAGGGAAGGGAAGAAGCATTTTTAGAGTTCCACACTAAGTGCCAGGTATGGGGCTTGACAAAACCATCTCACTTCATCTTCATCACAAACTGGGAGGAAGGTGCTATTATTATCTTCATTCTGCAGTTGAAGAAACTGAGGTAACAGAGGCTAATGACTTAGCTAGGGGCATAAGCTCAGTCAGAGACTGAATTCTAGGTCTTCCTGACTCTCTATCTGCTGTGCCACCTAGCAACTCCTCAGCAAGCATATATTAAGCTCTGAGCACAGTCTGGGGCCTAGATGCTCCAACTCTTCAGACAAAAGGCAAACCCTTCCTAGGCCTTAAATAAAAGGAATCTAGTCAGGCGAAGTGCATGGGAGGAGAAGGAAGGGTCTGACCCATAGTGGGAGAGATTCTGAGAGGAAGTGGAAGATGCTTGATGGTTAAGTATGCATGAATTTCTTGACCATTCCCATTAAGGAGATGAGAAAGTCCATTTAGAGTTCGAATGGCTCTTCACCACTGTCCCTTCCAAGTGGTAAATGGTAGAAGGACAGCCTGATTCCCATCACAGGGGAGACTTCAAAGCTCAGAGATGAAGTGAATTATTGCCTCCAGTCATACTGTTAGCTGCTGTGGAGCTGGCACTTCTAACCAAGGCTCTGGCCTCCAAATCTGCATTCCTTCTGCCAGATGACAATGACCTCCTTGAAGAAGAATACAAGTTCCTGCTTGGTTCTTCAGGATTTTGTTCAGCATGAGCACTCTAAGAACACGAATTTCCATCTCACTTTTCTAAGGCTATTCTAGCAAGCTGATTCCACATATTGCTATATTTACCTGTTTCAATTCAGAGACAGAGGAAGGAGAGGAAACAGAGAAAAGGGAAGAGATGCTTCAGATAAAAACATGGAGAGAAGACGAAAGAGAAAGGGTTTGGCAAGGAGACCAAGAAAAGGAAAAATGACTACTCTAGAAGTTCTCCCTGAGCCCTCTGCTTCTACTGGTTTGTAGATAACTTTGCAGCTAACAGAGGATACAGAGGATGTTTCCTGATGGAAGCAAGGCAAAGTACCTAGTGCTCTGGCATAAACGACTGAAGTCCAGGGTGCAAGGCCGATGAACTTCTCATCACCTTCTCAGGTGTGTGCTGAGGGCCAGGACGCTTCCAGAAGGGCCAGAATGAAACAAAACCAAAAGCAAGTTTTATCTTGTTGTATGTATTCTTTCTTTTTTCTTTTCACATTGCTGAGATGTGACCTTCCCAGCAGTATTAGGAAAGAAACAGTGTAAGTGGGGGGGTGGAGCCAAGATGGTGGCATAGAAGCAGGAAAACTCTGTGTACTCCCCCATAACCCCTCAAATACCTATAAAAATGACTCTATACAAACTTTAGGGCTACAGAACACACAAAGTTAAGAAGAAAAACAAATCTGCTGAAGGCGTCCTGGCAGGCTGTGTCCATCACATCATGCTGGCAGCAGCACTCAGGCCTGCATGAGCCTGTGGTTTTAGCCCCAGGGTGCCCAAACCAGCCTGGGCTAGAGGGACTTAGGGAGAGTGGATCACCAGCAGCTCTGGCAGTTTCCAGAATTATCAAACCATAAATGTCCAAGACAAAGTGAGAGGGTGGAGGTCCTGGGGTGCATGACCAGGTGCAAAAACCAGTGGAGGCTTAAGGGAGGGCACCCAATTAATACCTCTGGCAGCTGAGAAAACACCAGAATTTTGGGACAAATCTCTCCTTTCTGGAAGCAGAGTTCTACTGTGTCAAAAAGCTCAAAAGTCAAGTAATTGAGTGGCAACATGAGAAAGCAAAGGAAGCAAGGTAAGCACAGCAACCCAACTCTAGATCCCTTGTTTGAGGACAAAAAGGATCAAAGCATGGAACAGGAGGAAGACAATGAAGTCAGAACTCCTGCACCAAAAGCTTCCAAAAAAACATAACTGGTTATAGACCATAGAGGAGCTTAAGAAGGATTTTGAAAAACAAATGAGACAAGTGGAGGAAAAATTGGGAAGAGAAATAAGAATGATGCAAGAAAATCATGAAAAGAAAGTCAACAACCTGACTGAAGAAAATAACACCTTAAAAAGCAGACTAATTCAAATGGCAAGAGAGGCTCAAAAAGTCAATGAGGAGAAGAAAGCCTTAAAAGCTGAATTTGCCAGATGGAAAAAATCCCAAAAGCTCACTGAGGAGAATCATTCCTTCACAATTAGATTGGAGCAAATGGAAACTAATGACTTTATGAGAAATCAAGATACTATTAAACAAATCCGAACAAATGAAAAAATCTAAGGCAATATGAAATACCTAATTGGAAAAAAAAATTGGAAAATAGATCCAGGAGAAAAAATTTAAAAATTATTTTAAAATTTTAATTTATTTTTATTGTATATTTATTTGTACAATAAATATATAATGAATTTATGTATATTATATAATATGTTATATAAAATATAATAAATTTATATAATAACTATGTAATAAAATATGGTAAATATACAAAATAAAAATATCTTATATATAATATAAATTTTTAATTAAAATTATTTTAAAATTATTGGACTACCTGAAGGCCATGATAAAAAAAAAGAACCTAGAAAGCATCCTTCAAGAACTTCTCAAGGAAAATTGTCCTGATGTTTAAGAACCAGAGGGCAAAATGAGGTTGAAAGAATCCACTGCTCACCTCTTGAAAAAGATCCCCAAAAGAAAACTCCTAGGAATATTATAGACAAGTTCAAGAGTTACCAGATCAAGGAGAAAATGTTAAAAGCAGTAAAGAAGAAGAATTTGAATATTGTGGAAACACAATCAGGATAACCCAGGATCTGGCAGCTTCTACATTAAGGGAATGAAGGACCTGGAATACGATATTCCAGAGGTAAAAGGAGCTGGGATTAAAACCAAGAATCACCTACCCAGAAAAACTGAGTATCATATTTCAGGGGAAAATATTGTAATTCAATGAAGTAGAGGACTTTCAAGCATTCTTGATGAAAAAAAAAACAGAGTTGAATAGAAAATTTGACATTCAGTTACAAGAAGCAAGAGAAGCATGAGAAGGTAAACAGGGAAAAGAAATCATAAGGAACTTATCAAATTTGAACTATTTACATTCCTACATGGAAAAATGATAATTGTAACTTATAAAACTTTTCTCAGTATAAGAATAGTTGAAGGCAATATAAATGTGTGTATGTATGTATGTATGTATGTGTGTATATATGTATGTATGTATATATGCATATATATGTTTGTAGAGGAGGGTATATGGGCATATGAATACATATGTAATTGTGTGTATATATGTGTACAGGTATAAAAAGAGGTTACAGGACCAATTTAATAGGAAGGGATGATATGTTAAGGGTGAAATTGAGAGGTAAGAGAGGAATATAATGAGAGGAGATGGGGAGAGACAGAATGGGGTTAATTATCTCCTATAGAAGAGGCAAGGGAAAACTATTACGATGGAGGGGAAGAACAGGAAGGCAAAAGGGAATGAGTCAACCTTACTCTCATTGAATTTGGCTTAGGGATGGAATGACATACACACTAAATAGGGTATCTCACCTTGCAGAAGAGTAGGGGTGAAGGAGATGAGAGGGGGGATGATGGAGGGAAGGGCAGGTTGGGGGAAAGGGAAGTTAGAAACACCCACTTTTGAAAAGAGACAGGATCAAAGTAGACAATAGAACAAGTGGGGGGACAGGATAGGATGGAGGGAAATATAGTCAGTCTTTCACAATATATCCACTATGAAAATGTTTTGTGTAGCTACACATGTACAACCTATATTGATTTGCTTATCTTCCCAGTAAGGGTGGGTGATATGGGAGGAAGGGAAAGAATCTGGAATTCAAAGTTTTGGAGTCAAATGTTTAAAAAACCTATTATTATTATTATTATTATTATTTTCTGCATGCAACTGGCAAGTAAGATGTACAGACACTGAGGTATGGGGATCCATTTTCTCCTACTGGAAAGTCAGAGGGGGGATGGGGGAGGATATAGGAGAGAGTAGATTGTGGGGAAGGTGTATACAGTGGGATCACTGGTTTGTAGTGGTGGGCAGGGGAGGGATGTGGAGAAAATTTCTAACCTGAAATCTTATGGAAATTAATGATCTAAACTAAAATTAAACATAAAATTTAATTAAAAAAAAAGGAAACAGTGGAAGTGTCTTCATGATCCTCCCATGATAAGAATGTGATACCAGGAGCAAGAGGAGCTCAAAGTCCACTGTGGAGGCTTCTGGAGGATGTACTTGGGGGCTTCCTAGCAGAGGAAGGGCCAGAATTTATGATTTTGGTTGATGGTTCTCAACATCAGAATGGTTTATACCTTGAATAAGATGTAAGAGACACCAAGACATAGTGGATAGAGAGCTGGTTTCAGAGCAAAGAAGACCTGAGTTCAAATCTGCTCTGTGACATAGGAACTGTGAGAATCTGGGCATGTTGCTTAAGTGCTTAGTGTTCCTGAACAATTATCTATGATTCCAAATGACATCAAAGGTGCCAATTAGCTTTGGGAGAATGAGTTCCCTCCTCTGGGCATCCCCTACAGCAATGGAATCTTATTTCCATGTAGCTGACTGGTTCAATAAATAATATGTCTTCCAAAGGAAAAGGAAGTTGAGATTGAGGTGGGTGTTTGGGGGTGCCTCTGGAATTTTATCGTGGAGAGATTTGAACTCGAAGGAGGAAGATTCTTGGGATGATGGTTTGGAGCACTATCATAACTCAAGATTGATACCATTAGACAAAGGACATCTTAGAAAAGCTGGACTTTCCAATATTCCATGAACTTTGGTATGTCTTTTAGGATAATGTGTTATTGATGAATGATGTAGATGTGATATGTATTTAGGAGTCTAAAAATGCAGCTTTTAAAGAAAGAAGCCTGAAGGGAGTGAGTTAAATGTTTGATACAGTATTTTAAATCGATGCCACACAATTCCTTCAGCCACAACAACAAAAAAAAAGGAAGGAGGGTAGAAATGGAAGAAAACAAAAAAGCCTTGTGGTACCTTGTATGCCCGTAAAAAGTCAAAGTAAATGACAGGAGCATATTTTATATTTTTATGAATGGCTGCATTCCAACTTTCAAGTGAATAATACTTACAATTCTTGAAATGGAAGTGCATTCCAACACCCAAGAGCCAATCTCACCACCAAGTAACTATGACCATTTGATAATTGCACAGCCGACTAAACTGCAAAGTAAATGAGCTTGATAATTTGTTATAGTTTTAGAGCATGGCAAGGGTGCTGAAGATTTTAATTTGGACACTGTACTAAAAATGACAGAACTACACCAGAGTGTAAACAAACAGAGTGTGAATGAACTTTGCCTCTAACTCTGCTTCAGAGAAAAAAGATGAAAAAGAAAAGACAAGAGAGAGAAGAAGACAGAGAGACACAAAGAGAGACAGAGACACAGTGTAATGCCAAGCAAAGGCAACTTCCCAAAGTTCAAAACACCAGCATAGCTGCTCTCCATTTTATTCAGTGACAAATTAAGAACAGAGAAAATCAAAATATAGCATCATTCAAAATACAGCATTCACCAAGTGTAATTCAATCAAGTACTACTCCAGTCGTGGACATTACATTCATTTAATCTATCACAAAGTCCCTCTTCTAAATACTACTCCACCCCTAGGCAGTACATTAATTTAGTCCATCACAAAGCCCCTCTTCTCAAATGGAGATTAGTTTCCAATCATAAGTAAAGTACATTTATTTGCTCAATCACAGAGCACAAAAAAAAAGTCAAAAGTTTCCCATCCTTGGATTACAACTGAATAGGCCATCTACCCCAGAGTTACAACAAGCTTAAGCAAAGCATTTAATACCAAAAGAGAGATCTTTTCTTCATCTTGACCCGAGGCAAGTTCTCAGAAATCTTTGTTCCTGGGGAGGCAAAGCTTAGCAAGGTCACAAGATACATTGTCAGTGTCTTCATTAATTCATTCTCTGCCTGCAGAACAGTCCTAGGACCCCTGAAAACATTAGCAAAACCCTCTTCCAGGATTTCTGTAAACATACAACAAGAAAATCCTTCTTCAGGGCTTCTGAACCAACAGCAAGATTCCAGGACCTCTTCAGTAACAGCATTGGCCTTCACCAGTGGGCACAATTCACTCTCTGTCTGCAGAACAGTCTCAGGAGCTCTAAAGCAACAGCAAGGTTCCAGAGCCTCTGCAACAACAGCACTGTCTTTCACCAGTGGACAAACCTGGGAAAACAACATCAAAACAGACAGACAAAGTACCAGCATAACAGCCATGTCTCCTCAGTCCTTGGCAGCTCTGGGTGGCAGCTCTCAAAAGTCCTGGGCAATTCAAATTGGCCCTCAGCAATCCTCTCCATCTCTCTCTGCCTCCAAGATGCTGCTTCCAAAAATTTCTTCTGCCTCCCTCTTTTCTTGTGTCTCTCTAAATTCACATCACCAGATCCTCCCAGTTCAGATCCTCTCTTTTCACTGTCAACAAGTCCATCCCACAAGTGGGATTCACAAGCTCTGGGTTTAACACAATCAATCCAAAAACCAAGCCAATACAGGGGATCTTTAAATTCCATTACTATTACACACAGAGATACAAAGTCAGAGACAGAGAGAGCTCCCCATCTTCGTGGAAGCCCATGAAGCATGCTGTAGAGAGAGCTCACATTGGCTGCTCTTCTGCAGCCCACCTGGTGTTCAGTTGTTCTCATAGAAGAACTGGGATAAGCACCCTGAGCCATGGGCATGTCTGACCAGGCAGGGGCATCTCCAGCCTTCAAAGTAACCACTGACAGAAGACAGTGGGGCAGGAGGTCCCCAGAGTTCCTTTGTTCCTCTTAAAAGCAGAGCTCACATGGTCA
>NW_027185850.1:908215-940127 GCF_028583685.1 Petaurus breviceps papuanus | reverse complement strand
CTCTCTCTCTCTCTCTCTCTCTCTCTCTCTCTTTCTCTCTCTCTCTCTCTGTATCTTTATTTTTTATGAACAGATGTATATCTATGCATATATGTATATATAAACTTATGCACACCTGTATGAACATTTATTTAGTACATGATATGTTATTAAACGTATAATGATATGCCATTTATCCTCATATGTTCACAAAAAAATTACTTTGGAGAAATTCTCATATTCAGAGGAAATGATCTATGTGTGTGTATCTGTCTCTGTCTCTCTTTATATATCTCCCTCTCTCTGTCTCTCTTTATATCTCTCTGTCTCTCCCTCTCTCTCCCTTCATGTTTCTCAAGCATTATTCATGAATTATTGAATATCCTATTTGTTCAAATCATAGAGAGCAGTAGGTTGGGTATTTAAGAGGACAAGTGAAGGCCCCCAGATCGTTCAGTGTTTTAAAGATTAGCTTCCATCTTCAACCACACCAAAGCAATTTGTTTAGGGTAAGTAATAATAATAAATAAATGAAATAAAATATATTAAATGAAATAGAAAACTAAATAAAAATAGGTGTAAGAAATGTGGACTGAAGAGGGATAGTTTCTGGACAGAAATGTATTTCTATTAGACAAGTTAAACCTTCACTAAGTTGTCTCAGAAAGCTCTGCTTAGCAGTAGCTGGGGCATAGGAGAGAAGGAGCAGATGTTTGTTGACTTGAGTTGAATTGGAGTTGAAAGATGGATGAAGGCATGGGAAGGTTAGGAGCTTTCTAGCTCATCTTGGACCCTGGGCCCCAAGTCTTTCTATGTTGGTAGAGTATAACAGATCTTATGGGGGAAGAAGGGGAACAAGGAATGGAAGGAGGGAGGGAGAGAGGTAGGGAGAGAGGAAAGAAGGAAGGAATGAAGGAAGTAACGAAGGAAGGAAGGAACAAAGGAAGGAACGAAGGAAGGAATGAACGAAGGAAGGAACAAAGGAATGAAGGAATGAAGGAACAAAGGAAGAAAGGAAGGAAGGAAGGAAGGGAGGGAGGGAGGAAGGGAAGAAGAAAGGAAGGAAAGGAAGAAGGAAGGAGGGAAGGAGACAAGAAACAAGCATTTATTAAGCATCTTCTATCACTATGCTAAATGCTTTACAAATATTTAATTTGGGCTTAAAAGCCACCCTGAGACATAGGTGATATTATTACTCTCTTCTTACAACTGAGGAAACCGAGGCAGACAGAAATCAAATGTCTATACATGGTCACACCACTAGCAAGTGGCCATATTTTAATTCAAGTCTTCCTGATTCCAAAGCCAACACACAATACACTGCAACTCCAAGCTTATGCTCCATGGACATGGACTTTTCAAATACATAATTTTTTTTTCAAGAAAATGAAGAGTTACCAGAGTAGGACTTTAGCATGAATTCTATGTTTATGGGAGTTACATTTGATTACAGCTGACTAAATGCATGACTGACTTCTACCTTCTTCAGATATGATCTACTGAATGATGTGCAAGGAAGATCTGAGTTCAAGTTCTGCCTGTGAACATAGCTAGCTATGTGACCTTGGGAAACACACTTAAGCTCTCCTTTCACAGTCAGTTTTCTTATCTATAAAATGGTGAGAGACACACCTGCAAATGCACACACATACACACATGTTCACATTCACATACATATGCACGCATACATACATATCCTTCAGAATGATCCTTGGAGGTCAGTGCTATGGAATTAAGTCTCTTTCTCTAACCCTAACCCTCTGCCATAGATATCCACATCCGTCTATAGCCATGCCTTCCTTAGAAGTGGTAAATGTGTGGGTGGGTGTGTATATATCATTACACCTATCATTTCATTCCTACATGGAACCTCTCTCCTGATTCAAATGAGCAGAACATCCCCCAACTCCCCAGAGAATTCCCTGGAACGTCGGGAGGCTCAGTGACGTCCCGTTGGTCACACAAGTAGGATGCATGAGACTTGGGCCTGCCCCCATGTCCTCCTGGTTCTGAGGGCTGGTCTCTCCACCAGAGCCTACTGCTGCTATAACAAGAGTAAAGATGATAATAAGTAATAGAATAAGACGTTAAACATTTTAATATTATTATTGAAAATTATGCATTGGAGGAAATATTAGGAAAGTCTAAGTTGAAGTCTTTTTTTTGAGGACAAAGGCTATATGTGTGTGTATGTATATAAAATAATTTATATAATAATATAAATATTACATATAATGATATCATTTTGAAGGGACCATGCTCCTTTTTTCCCTCTGGAAAGTCCTTCCTTGAGGTTTTGGGCTATGTTTTTTAGGTATTAGAAGTGAGCTCCTCTACCAAGGTCTAGGACAGCTTCTTCCTGAGCACATCAGACAGCAGAAGCCATCCCATTACCCACAATACTCCGGTTAATAAAGTCATTCTCATATGCTCCACATCTCTTTGTTTATCTCGGCATAAACAGACAAGAACGATTGACTGTTGGGGAGCTGCTTAACTTTTGCAAGTGTAGCATAATTATGAGCGAATTGATAAGTAATGAAAACATTAAGTGTTGTGTAAAGATTATGACTCCAGTGCCTGCTAGGGCAATTAAATTTGATGTTTGTTTCTCTGTCTTGCAGTGAATAATGATGTGGTATCCCCTGTGAATGAGGAAACACTGATTGATAACAATGGGGAAACAGTTCTGATGGCCAATACAATTCCTTATTAAATGTGTGACAAACTGACTCATTTCACAATTAAGGTGATTGGGTGGGAGCACTGGGAAGCTGTCAAGATGAGATCAATGGCAGCCTATAATGAATGCTACCAAGATGGACTTTTTTTTTAAAATTTGGCTGTGATTTGATTAACATATAATCATGACTGGAATAATTAAGGTCACAGCTTTATGATGGGATCCAAAGAGTCATAGGACACGACTCACTTGACAGGAAAAAAAAGCACAATAAAATGAAAGCAATTTTTTTCCCTCCCTGAGGAGGGGGGCGGGAGATGGAAAATGCATTGGTTTCTACCTCATTGGTACTTGTGGAGTATTTCTGTATTTTTATTCCATTTTTAATTTTGGCCGTATGTCTTGATCAAATGGAATGAAAGATCTGAAGCTGGAATCAACCAAGTCCCATTTTTCAGATAAGGCACGTGAGAGTCTGGTTACTCCCATCCCTTGCCCTCTGCTTCCCTCACACACTCTGCTATCCAAGCTAAACAGCTTCTTTCTGTTACTCCTGCTCTCAGTTTCCATGCCCTAGCATGGGATAGCCTTTGGGTATAGAATGCCATCCCTCAGCAGCTCTCCATGAGATTCCTTCTTTGCCTTTTTTTTTTAATTAGACAGAGCTTAAGTGCCACTTTCTACATGAAACCTTTCCATACCCCCCCAAATAAAACTTTCTAGTGCCATCCCTCTCAAGCTCTTATGTTTCATGATTATTTTTATATTTTTTTATTCTGTCAGTCACCTAGCAGTTATTAAGACAAATTATATATCAGGCACTCTGCTAAGGCCTATTGTTATTTGCTCTGAATACATGCATTCATACTCACATATGTATGTGTTTCTGTGTGTATACACACGGAGAGACAGATGGAAGGACGGACAGACAGACAGACAGATAGATAAAAAGATAGATAGATAGATAGATAGATAGATAGATAGATAGATAGATAGATAGATAGATAGATGGATAGATGGATGGATGATGGATGGATGGTTGAATAGAGAGATAGAATATTCATATTAGAATGTAAGCTTCTTACAAATTGTGATTGTTTCATTCCTCGTACCAGTATAGTAGCTGGTAAGATATAAGTCCTTAATGAGTACCTTCTAACTGATTGGTTGATTTGCCCAGAGTTACACGCATCATCAATGGCAGGGGCAGGATTTAAACCTAAGTCTTCTGACTGAAAATGGCTCTTTCCACTGTCTGATAAAAAAGATGAATCACAGTTTTGGTGGAATTTGAAGGCTTACAGAGTAGTTCCCCTAGAGTACTGGAGAGGTAGGCAATGATAATCACACACTTCTTTAAACTGACATTGATAAAGCATTTCAGAGTTTGAAAAGTACTTTACCCACTTTATGCTCACAACATCATGATGGCCATAGATAATACATTATTCCCATTTATAGATGAGGAAACTGAGACTCAGAAAGGGGGATTTGCCCAGGATCATGCAACCAAGAAAGATCAGATATGATATTTTGTTTTAGTTATATTTTATTCCAAGTCTAAATTCTCTTCATTATTTCTGTGGAAAGATACCCAAATTCTTTTTTTTAACCTTTGGTTAGATCATGTCAATCTCGATTGACAAGGGGGGAGCTGTGGCCATGGTAAAATCAGCAACACTCTTCAGCCCCCAAAGAAGTGCCTACTAATCATGCCAGATATCAGTGTAGCCTCAAGAGCCTGGAGTCCCATTAGAGGGATCTGTTTGTTATCTGCATGCAGGTAAGGAGGCAGCTCACAGAGCGGACAGTCTGAATCTTAAGTAAGATAAGGAAAAATGAAAAACAGAAGAAAAACTGAAGTTGCAGCAGTGAAGGAAGGTCTTAGTGTAGCGTAAAGACCCAATGCCCATTTCTGCTCTTGGGTTTGGATCACAATCTTGCTTCAGATACTTAGTACTTCTGGGATTATAAGCAAGCCGCATGGCTTCTCAGAGCCTCTGTTCATCTGTAGAATGGGCACAATGTTTATAACCTACTTCACAGGGTAATTGGGAAGAGAGTTTGACTCTAAAGACGTACAGCTTAGAGCGCTCCAGAACTATGGGCATCCTTGGAGTCATCTGATCAGTGATGGTCGCAGTTGGCATTTGGAAGGTGTGTAGATCATTTGGCACATGGCATCCCTACAACTCTGGCAAGTAGGCCCTATTATTATTCCCATTTGGGGATGAGCGGACTGAAGCACAGCAAGGTTAAGTGACCTGCCCAGGATCACACAGCTAATAAGGATCAGAGGTCAGATTCACACTCAAGTCTCCCTATTCCAGTCACTGTGTGGGTGTCACCTCACTACCTCATCACATCACACCTGAAGCCTCAGTTTCTTCCCCTCTAAAACGAGGAGACTGGACTGAGTAAGGTTCTTTCCAGTTTAAAGTTTTCCATCTAAGTTTTTCTGTTAAATTCTAGTCTAATCCATGATTCCCTTAACCCAAGTCACTCCTCCTTCCCTGGACCTCTTTGCTCATCCATAAAATCAAGGTGTCAGCTGCAGTAAAGCCTCTTTCTTTTCCAGATCTTTGATCCAGTACCTGGTGTGGGTTAATCTTAATGAAATTAATGTGCACTTTCACTGCATCGAGGAAAATATCTGTGGAAATGTGGGTAATCGCCATTGCGACTCTCGCTTTCAAAAGTCATTCCTCCCCCAGACTAGTTTGCCTCCCTTCCGTCTCCGCAGCACAACAGCCAGGCACAGGCTTTTCCGCCAGCCTCTGGGGTGGCCAACCACCCTACACTAGGGCTTCTTTTGCTTCTCACAGTAACCCTGTGATGGGCACGATGCAAACATCCTTCCCTTGAGGAAAGACGCATATAGCAGGTCTCCCGGAGACTGAGGAACTTTTTCCAAGTCACATCTGACTTAGGATATGGGTTCAGATCTGCTGATCTGAGATCAAGTGTGTTAGGAATCCAGGTCAAAAGCTAGGAGGGACCTCAGAGGCCAACTTATCCAACCCCCTCATTTATACACAACAAAAGCCAGAGTCAGAGAGCTTTAAGGACCTGCCTGAAGTCCAGTATCTTCCCCACTTTGACATTAAGATAGTTTGCTTACGGAGAGAGAAGACAAAGCTCTTACTGAATCAAAATTCCCTTTTGAAATCTTAGAAAGATATTTACCAATTAATCAATGATCAGGTCTTTGTTAAGCAGCTACTGATTCAAGGCACTGTGCTGGGGCTTTGGAGCAATGGCACACAGATTATTAGAGTCCTGGCCCTCAAAGACTAAATAGCAGGCACCGAGAGCCTCCAAAGCCAGGGGAAGGAGAGGAATAAGGAGAGTCTTCACAGAGAAGGTGAAATGAGCTATGTTTGAAGGGATCAGAAATTCTGAGAGGAGGAGACATGGCCTCTAAGCATGGGAGGCACAGGGAGAGGCAGGAGATGGGATTTGGGGGGAAGCACAGCATAGGGAAACACATTAAAATTAGAAACAGAACATTTCCCAAAGTCACAAGGTGGGAATTCTCATTTTAAAAGACAAATTAGTTAGCTTACTAATTCTGAAAATTGTTTTATATTACTACAAGACAATATTTACAATAACTGCCGCTCTCTTTCTTTGGCCACAATGAACCATCTGGCAAATCAAACATAATTAGGTCATCTTTCGGGAATGTGCTTCTGATCGGCAAAGCAAATACTAAGAATCAAGGAGCCAAGATTCATGGCTCCACAGAATTCAGTTCCAATTTCATTTTGGGAAATATCTTTATTTCTAAGGCCCGTGACACTTCTTTGGTGGTGGGGGCGGGGTGGGGGTTGGGGGGGGGGGGACACAAGGCCCTTTACATTCCACTCTGATGCACACAGAAGCGAGGACCTGTGGGGCTTGATCAAAATGCATCTGCAAGAGTAGCAGCTTTAAAGCTGAGGCCCTGATTCCCTCAGTGTGCATGCCTTCATGTAATGTGACATGCAGGGAGATGTGCACATATATGCTGGCAAACCACCCAAGTGGCCCAGTGTAGAGAGCGCTGGGCGTGGGATCAGGAAGACGCATCTTCATGAGATCAAATCCAGTCTCAGATTCTTATTAACTATGTGACCCTGGGTAAGGCACCTAACCCATTTTGCCTCATGTCCTCAACTATAAAATGAGCTGGAGAAAGAAACAGCAAACCACTACACTGTATACCAAGAGAATCTCATAACGAGTCATGCAAAGTCAGACAGGACTGAAATGACTGAACAGCAGCCACTGCCGGTGTGTAAGAAGTGCAGCCTAGACCTCAGATAATTGCTGAGCAGCAGATCAGAGGTGATTAGGTGCAGCAGTGGATAAAGCTTTGGTTTTAAAAGTCTAGAAGAAACATGTTCGAATCATATTTCAGGCATTTATTACTTGTATGACCCTAAGCAAGTCACTTCACCTGTCTGCCCATTTCCTCATCTGTAAATTGATGATAATAATCACACCGACCTTGCATGTTGTTGTAGTAATTGAAATACTCGCACTAAAGTACTTTGTAATCTAGCTTTTCTTCTGAAAGGAGTAATATATTTATGAGAAAACTAGGTTCCCCTCCTTGGTCCCCACCTTTTGGGGGTGGGATAGTGGGGACTCCTCTATGAGTGTGGGCTTGAGGACTATTGATTGGGAAGGATCAAGGGTCTTCTAGGTCCTTTAGCCAACCCCAGGGAGATGAAGAAGCGGACCAAGGGCACAGAAGTAAAAAGCATCCAAGGCAGAATGGACAAGATCACTGCGAAGGTCCCTTCCCAGGCTCCATGTCTATGGCTCTGGTCATGGCAGCCACTTCACCATGGCACAACTCAGTTTTTCCACCTGAAAAGTCAGTGCTCCCGTGCCTGCATTACGTCTCTCAAGTCTATCAGGAAGTGACTTCTTTTTAGACTGTAAAATATGCTAGATAAATATAAATTATTAGGAGCATTTTAAATCATCCCAAGCTCTTCTGAGCACAATCAAATACAAGCATACAATTCACTGGAGTGAAGAAAAATCTACTAAACAGAGACAGAATACAACATTATAGCGAGACAGCGTTGTCATACTCTGGACACTAGCCAGAGGAGAGCAGCAACCGCAAGGGAGAGAACCTTGGGGATGCATCGCACGAGTGCCAGGTGAAGGGACTGGGACAGCTGCGTCCAGTGCAGGGAACATTTCTGGCTTTCGTACACCCGAAGGCCTGTCTTGGCAGAGGGCTTGGACTTGTTCTGTTTGGGCACAGTGGACAGACTTGGGGGGGCGGTATTGCCAAGAGGTAGATTTCAGCTTCCTGTCAGTAGAGATGCCCTGCCACTTGGAGTCATCCCAAAGTGGAACGGGCTGTTTCAAGAGCTGCCAGCTTCCCCCTCGTTGTGGGTCCCACGTGGTGCGGTGAGAGGAGCTCAGAATGTAGAGCACTGTCCTTGGAGTCTTGGGACCCACTTTTGGATCCGTAGTCTACCTTTATTGTCTGTGTGTCCTTAGGCAAATCTCTTGGGTCTCACTTTCCTCCACTATAAAGAGTGACACAATTTTCTTGTGAAATAAGTTGGAGAACCAATTTCCTGCTCTGGTTTTGGAGCAGAGGCAATTGTCCTGTAGCTCTTTCCAAACTGCTAAGGAGGAAACAAACTGTTGGCTGACTGTGTCACTGGATTTGGAACCTATTAAAAAGGTGCTGGCCAACTAGGATTGGTGCCCCAGGCGCTTTCCATGCTTGTGGCCATTGGAGAAGGAGAATAAGCTGCTGAGGGCCTCCAGATGGAGGACAGGCCTCAGGCACCTTCTTATCTGAGTGCTTCCATCACTGCAGTATGAAGGCTTATCTGCTCTCAGGTGAAGGAGATAGGTGATGAGGGTTAGGAAGAATTGGAGGAATGCAAATTAAAGGAATTCTGAAGTTAGAGCAAGGATTCCATATCAGACATGGATTGCACTAATTGTCCCTTCCAAGTAGAAGCTGCCATGATTCTATGAAAGAGGAGGAGGTCAGCGATCTTTCTCCAATTTACAGCTGACATAGCTGGTTCCTTTTCAGTAGGACAAGACTAATTAATGTGGAAGAAGAAAGCAGGAGAGAACACAGCAAGGGGAGGGACAGGATCTCACCAGCAACACATTTGTCAGCAGAATAAGCCTTGGAGATGGGAGAGAATGAGGGTGCAAGGAAGGGTAGAGGGAAAAATCCAAGTCAGACTGAAGAGGGAAACGTGGCGGGTTTATTGGGGGAAAGACCTGGAGTGCAGCTAGGAGTCTTTCAGCGAGAAGGAGTGTTTCAAGAAGAAAAGTTCCGATGTCATTTAGGAGGAAGGAGATGAGAAGCTGCCATTTCCTGTAAAAGAAGGCTCAGCATCTTCTGAGATATCCTGATATGTCTTAAAGGAACAGCTGCTGTGAGTCTGAAGGACGTGAAGATGCTCACCTCGGGTTTTTCCAGACTCCAATATTCACTGAAATATCAGGTGAAAATAAAATGGAGACAAGGCTTCTGACATGTCAGTGTCCATAAAGCATTCATCTCCTCTGCCTTTTACTAGGCCAGTTTTGTTCAAATTGATCCTTCCCTACTTCCCAAAGGAATCATTTTTTATCTGGGCAGCATAAGGCATTCTGCACCTCACATCTCTTTGGCAGAGAAACTCTACTCCAGAGCAAAAGGGGAAAAAAAAAAGACAGGCAAAGTAGGAGGCACATGCACACACATGTGGTAAAAGGGGGGATGGATCTGCAGAAGTATTATTACACGCTGTATGAATTTTGTGTGCCTGAGGCCCTAGCTAAGCTGATTTATAGAGCCTTCTCAAAATCGAGAATTTACATTCATTTCCCATTTTTCCTCTTCTTCTCCTTCCTCAGACCTCTCACAAATTTTTGAAGTTTCTGAGTCCTGGCAGGGATCAGTGAGGAAATAGTCTACATTTATGTAAATGAATATGCCTATGGCTTCTGAGATTTGGATACGTATGTTTAAAGCATCAATGCTTTCTTCTGGGGACTCTATAGAAACCTATTATTGGGAATTAGATGATTTCATGGCCCATAAGTTTAACACGAACTGGCAGAAGTCAGAAGGCATGACCTTTTCTTTATATGGGTCAGAACTCTAAACCTCAGTCTGCCAAAGTGGATGGGGTGGGGGTGGGGAGTTAGTACTCGAGTTAATACCCGTGCTAAGCACCTATTTATGCTAATGAACCTGGCATGAAATGTCTCTGTCCCTTAGACTGCACACAGTGACTCTGGAGTTGTCAAACAAATGTTATTGTATTCTGTAAAACCGTGCAGCTCTGACATTCTGACGCTGACATGACTGCTTTTAACATTTTATGGGATATTTACATTTTAGAAGGTCAGGTGAAGGGTGGAATTCAAAAGATATCATTAGGTAAAGTATGATCTCTTTCAGCCCACCTCAGCTTGCACACAAGACTCTTGTAATTTGGCAAACAGTCCAACTAAACAAGGTTAAGTGACTAGCCTAAGATAACGCAGCATGTTAACAGCAGGACTGAGACTTCCCCACTCCCACTCTGCACTCCAGTCTTTGGCTTGTACTATGTCCTCTTCTGTTATGCAGAGGCCAGATGGGATAGACTCCCCACGTGGCCCTATGAGTGACCTTGATCCAGTAGCTTTAATGTCCCAAGCTATATCTGATATCCATCAACCCAAAGATGCCCAGAGTGCTCACCATGCCTCAGATGGCACTCAGTCTCCAAATCCCGATAGATAGAAGGACTGCATCTGAAGTTGAATAGCAAGAAGTCTCACTGCATTGGAGACAGTAAGGGCCGCAGGAATGGACCTTCTCATAGGGAAATGCAGGAGCAAGTCAGGAAGGCTAACAGGGCGACATCTTTCTTGACCCTGGAAATACAGGAATTGGGGTGGCTTCTCGTGAAAAAGAGCCAACTCTTAGGACAGCGTTCCTCCTGCTGGCGCTCCACAAAGGACCCTCTTCTTCTTTAGGATATCAGCACTTCTATTATAAGATATTCACTGTCTAAGAAAGATCCTGACCTCCATAATTGTACAGCAAGCCTGCTGCATGGCTGGGGCATTGGGCTTGTTGGCAGGAAGGCATAGGCTGGGAACACACCTTTTAATCATTCCAAAAACATTTATTCATTATGTCCAGCAGCAGGGATTCAAAGATGAAATGGTTTACTGCATTCAAGGAATGACTGAGTTGGGATTCTGCCTCCAGAACTTACTACTTATATGACCCTGGATAGGTCACTTACTTTTCCTGAGTGTGTTCCCTCGTGTGTAAAATTGGGATAGAACTAGACTTTACCTGACATGGTTGTTTTTAAGACCAAGTGAAATAACAAATGTAAAACACTTTGTGAACCTTAAAGTGAGATAGGGTCCCTACTGCTGCTACTACCATTGATTAATAGTAATAATAATCATGTCACTGAGCAAGCCTTTTTTTAGGCCCTCTGAGCTCCGTTTTCCCCATCTACAGAATGGTGGCAGTAAGCTATGCCTCATTTATGAGGTTCCAATGAAACGGCCCACAGGAGAGCAGGCCAGACTCTTTAAAGAGCTATGTCAATAGAGCTTATTTAGAAGTCACACATAACGGAGAGGTCATGAGTTAGAAGGGAACCAATACCAGTAGTCGATGCTGGCACCAGCTCTTATGGTGGACAGAGTACTGGAAAGCCATCACATGCTTCCTCATGTGACCCCACGACATGCTTCTTAGCCTGAAGACAAAGCCCCTCTTGGCCCTTTTTCACAGTTCAGGCTTTGAGAGATGAAAGGCCTACACTTTCTTGATCTTCATTCTCCTTGACTGAATGGTTAATCACTCTCTTCTCCTCTGGGGATTCATGGCACTAATCTCTCCTGGTTCTCCTTCCTCGCCATCTCTTCTGCACTCTCTTTAGGATCACAATCAATGTACAGTCTCTTAACTGAGCTTACAAAGCTGTGCCCTGGGGCCTCTTGTCTCTCCCCACTTTCTCTCGATAAGCTCAATAGCTTCCTTTCCTGATCCCCAACATTAGCTAGTGACGGCACAATTATAATATAATATGACATGACATGACATGACATGATAAAATATGTATGATACATTTACTTCTAATTCTATGTGTTCACAAAGTCTTCTCCAACAGAATACCATTAAGTATGTCCCACTTATTACGTGTCTATTATGTGCCTGGAAATGTGCTAAACAGTGTGATTAAAAAGAAAGGCAAAAACACCTTGAACCAAGGGACTCCTACAGTTCAACAGGGGAAGGGGGCGCCAGGAAGACAACTATGTAAAAAGAAGATATAAACAGAATGACTCAGAAACTACCTGAGAAAGGATGCGCAAAGCCCAGGGAGGACTGGGAAAAGTGTTTACAGTAAGGCCACCTTTGGCTGAGGCATAAAGGATGCTGGGAGGCAGCAAGGAGGAGGGAGATGACCCCAAGCACTGGCGAGGGTCAGCGACCATTCCCAAAGGCCGGGACGGAGGGTGTGGTATGAGAAACACCAAGAAAGCCAGTGTCCCTAGACCACAGAGCAGGTGGAGAGGAGGGAGGAAGCAAAAGAGGGCAGGTTTTGAAGGGCTTTTAAAGCCAAGTCAGGGATTTAAAAGATTATTTTAGAAACAATGGAGAGTCACTGGAGTTTAGTGAGCTGGACCATGACATGGTCAGACGTGCACTGTGGGTACAAGGATGTGACAGCTGAGCAGAGTGAGAAGAGCCATGAGGAAGCAGCAGAGTGAGCACAGAGATCCAGGGCCATGGGGATGAAGGCCTGACACAGGGCAACAGCGGGGCCAGAGGAGCCAAGAGGCAGAGCGTGGGAGCTGTCACCAAGGCAGAATCAATGGCACTTGGTGATCGATGGGAGGTGGGAAGTGAGTGAGAGGGCAGAGTGGGACAGCACTGTGATGGTGAGCCTGGGTGCCTGGGAGGGGGCGATGTCTTTGGCATTAAGAGGAAAGCCAGGAAGAGGAGAGAGTCTTGGGCTAGATGAGAACTTTCTATTTGTATGCAGTGAGGTGAAGATTCCTATAGGACACCTTGTCTGAAATGCCCAAGAGGGATCAGGAGAAGGGAGGCTGGAGGTCAGGAGAGAGGCTAGGACTGGACAAAGTGATCTGGAATCATCTGTGTAGAAACGGAAAGAGAATAGAAGAGGAGAGGAGAGGAAGGGAAGAAGAGAAAAGAAGGGGGCCTAAGATGTAACCTCTGGAGATACCCACTGTTAGCGGGCAAGACCTGAAGGAAGATGCCTGATAGGGAACAGGCAGGAAGGAGGAGACGCAGGAGAACATAAGAGTACACACACATAGGTGCACACCCATTCACACTCACTCCCACTCCCACTCCCACACACACACAGGCACACTGAACAGAATCTCAAGGACAGAAGTGCAATTGATTGCCAAGCACTACAGAGCACACTGGGAAACCCTGACAAGGAAGGGAAGGAGGCAGATGGAAGGACCAACCTTCTGGAACAGACAGGATGCAATGGAATCCCTTGTGTAGACCTTGCAAGAAGAAGGAACGGCTCATTCTGTAAGACAAGCGGGAGGCAGAGAGAATACTGGGAGGTGTGCACACATACAGCCATGTAGAAGATGCAGGGTAAGATTAGGGCAGAAGGCACAAAGAGTTGGAGGGGCTGAACAGCCTTGTGCTAGAGCTGGCACTGGGCTGAGTCCTGAGGAAATCCAGGCAATCCAGGGAGGAAAAGCGAGAGGGCAAATCTTCCAGGCGTGGCTGACAGCGGGACGAGGCAGAGAGATCAGAGAGGGAACATTTGTGAGCAAGAGCGAGTGGGCAGCTTGGGTAGAACAGAAAGTCCATAAACAGCAGTGATGTGTAAGAACATTACTCAGGGAGGAAGGACCAAGGTTGTGATGAACTTGAGATGCTAAACAGAACAGCCTGGATTTGATGCTAGAGGAATTGCGCCACCATGTTTTATTGTCAGTGAGTTTTATTATCAGCCCAACAATTCAGAAAAATCATGTTTCTCCATTGTGTGAATGACTGACCAGAGCATGAAGAGAAGAACCAAGGAGGGCAGCTGTGAGGTTATTGCCAAAGTGAGGATGTGAGGTGATGAGAACTGAAATAGGGTGGTGACTATGTAGTGGAGAGAAGGGCATATATCATATGAGGTTAGGGGAGGATAGAAATGGCAAGTCTGGCACCAGACTGGCTTACATGGAGTGACTGAGAGTGATAAGGCAAGGAGGGCACCAAGGTTGGGAACCTAGGGGGCTGAAAGAATGGAGGTACTTGTAATATGAACAAGGAAGCTGAGAAGAAGAAAGGATTTGGGGGGAAGTCTAATGAGTTCTATTTTGGACCCATCTATTTTGAGTTGCCTCCTGGACTTCTACTTCAAAATGTGTAATCTGCATTTCCCAATGTCAGATGGGGTCTCAGGAGATCTCCTTATAGGCTAGGGATATTTCCTTGTTATATTTGTTATCAAGCAGCAGTGCCTAAAAAGCAGGAAGTACTTAATAAACATTTGTTGATTTGTTTTCAGTGGTCTCCTAACTAGTTGGGATGACCCCAGGTCCAGAACTATTCCCCCTATACCTTAGCCAGAAATATCATTAGGTAACTATTTTCTGGGGTTCTTTCTTAAGTTAAAATATCTTCAAATCTCCCCCAAAAAGAGATTTGGAACAATGAAAACACATCCCTTCAAGGTGTCCATGGAAACTGAGTATGTTCATTAATCAGTCTGGAAAACATCAATTTCAACTTATCACTTTGATAGGAAAGATAATCCTTCCTTATACGGAGGCAAGACCCCAGAACCATCATAACCATCATCCTCAACATCATCACCATTACCATCACCATCATCACCATCATCATCACCATCACCATTATCATCACCATCATCGCCATCACCATCATCACCATCATCACCATCATCACCATTATAATCACTATCATCATTATTGTTATCATTGTTATCATTACCATCATCATCATCTCTTGTGAGACTCAAGTGACATTTAAAATACAGCATTAATTTTTAGTACTTCACTTATGAGACTAGCTATTTAATGGCATTCAACTGTTTACAATCATTAGTTTAGTGATAATCATATAAATTAATAGATGTGTATTTCTTCTAAGCAGTGGGAACAATTTCAACAATCATTTTTTTTCCCTTCTCAGTAATTGAAATGTGATTTCCCTCTTTTCAACTGTGTGAAAGATGTCTGTATAGAAAGGTATTTAAACCTATGACTAGATTTTTATTTGCTTTATTCTGATGGTGAAGCATTCCCAGTGACCATTTCCCCCCACTTAAATATGTCTCGAAAGGGCAGGCTCAAACATCCAGTGTTTTCAAAGAAAACACCACCTGTCACATGACTACCTCCTTTACTGGATTATAAATCATAACTAAGGAGAAATTGAAGGGGAGGGGGAAGCTTGAGGATGGTTGATACGCCATTATGTTCTAAAAGGAACATAAAACATACAACTGATGAACAGAGACATGGCTTTGTTATTCCAAAACCAACCAACAACGTTTCTTGATTGATTTTTATTGTTATTTTAACTTTCCCTAAATTCACAGGAGATTGCTAAAATGAGTCCTGACATTTTCTCCTTAAAAACAAAAGTAACACCAAGCCTTTAACTTTCCATAGTTGATAGATTTAGACAGATACATAAATGAGAGTGAGACAGAGATGCTCAGAGAGAGACAGAGGCAGAGAGACAGAGACAGAGACAGCCTCATGTGGGGGAATAGACCATATTTGGAGAAGCAATTCCAATGTGGTTCCTTTGATCATCTAGTAGAATACATTACAGCAGGTGGTTCAATTATACATCTAAGTCTTGCTCATCCATTTGGCAGAATTTCATTGGAATTTTTATAAACACAAGATCTTTTTAAAAGGAACTACTACTTTATTTTTTAATTCTCTTTCACCTACCAAGAAGGTAGAAAGCTGAAAGCTGAAGTTCAAATTCACTTTCAGAGTAATCTTGGCATCCTCCCCAAACTTTTTTGGACCAGACAAGTCCTTACAAATTTGGAAATACCTCACCCATCCATAAGCAGAGGAGGGTAGACTTAACGATGCAGGAGGATGCTGTGGGCAGGGTGCTGGCATCAGAGTTGGGATAGCTGAAATTCACAGGGTGCAGCATCCTGGTTTCAGAACACAGCTCTTGCACATACCACCTACCCTTTGTGAGCTGGACCACATGACTTTAGGCTGATCCCATGTCTAGACCCTGTAGGGACCTCAGACCACACTTAATTGAGTGCTTTCATTTTGCTAAGAAGAAAACTTAGAAAAAGAAGATGAAATGCATTGCTCATGTCGATGTTGGTAGCAGTGAGAACAAAGAACAAGGACCCAAGCTTCAGTCTTCTGCCTCCAAGCCTAGAACTTTCCCCCTGAGATCAGGCAGGGTCACCTTTCATCTCTGACTCCATGACCCTTCCATCAACCTCCCATCTCCATGCCTCTCAGTAAATATTTCCCTAGGCCTAGAATGTAATCATTCTTCACCCAGACCTCTTAGAAAATCTACTTTATAAGGAATTTCAGCTCAAGCACTGGGTCTATCCAAAGGTCTATCCAACCTTAATTTATCTAACGTTCATTTTGTATATATGTTGTATGTACGTATTTGTTTCTATCCGCGTGTGCATGTGTGTGCATGTATGTGTGTGCTCATGTGTGTGTGCGTGGATGTGTGTGTGTGTGTGTGTGCGGTCTCCTATAGAAGACAAATAAGAGCAAGGAAAGTCTTAATTGTTATCTTTGAATGCATAGCATATTACCTAACACAGAGTAAATATTTTCTGCTGCCCCCTTCATTCTAACACCCTCCTTCTGTGATGATCTTCAGTTTATGCAGAATACAGCTTGTTTGTATGTGATTGTTGACATGGGGTTTCCCACTCGATTTGGTGCTCCTTGAGAGCAGGGACTGTGTTTTTTTCCTTTGTCTGCCCAGTGTTCAGCACAGTGTCTGCATACAGCAGATAACTAATAAATATTTATTGGTTGACTAATTTGTTGATTAATTGACTTTGAGGATCCTTCCAGCTCAAATATTTTAAGAGTGTAGAAAATTGTTGGGCAATTTTTTCTTTACTACCTAGCATTCCATCAGAAACCAGTCTGTGTGGGGATGATAAATATTCCTATAGAAATAATACATTTAATCAAGTAAACAAGGATCTATTAGGTTCCTACTATGTTAGGTTCTAGGGATATAAGGATAATAGTGAAATAGATACTGGTCCATAAGCATTGCAAATCTAGCTGGGAGAAAAATGCACGTATGGAACTGTACACCAAAGATGGCTAGTCTTTACAAAATCCTTTTAGGGCATAGGTAGAAAATCCTCATAGCCATGGGAGTCAGCAAGCAGGGCTCAGCCAAGGATTCACAAAGGACGTGGTGCTCAAGTTCAGCCTTGCCAGAAACTAGGGATGCTGAGAGGGGAAAGAGAGGGGAAAGTGCATCCCATGCTTAGAAGATGTCCAGGAAAGGCAAATGGGAAATGAGAGGTCATATAGGAAGAATGATCAAAAAGTGAGAGCTGTAAGGATTTTAACCTCAGCTTCCAATCTCAGACACTATGAGCAAAATTTCTCATTTGAGAAATGTAGGGCAGGGATTTGTGTTTCTAATTCTCTCTTTTCACTCAAAGAGAGAAAAATAAGAATTAATTGAAGCAAAGTACATTTTCAATCACAGCATATGGAATTCACAATGGACTGGCAACATGCTGGGAAAGGACAGCTTAAGATCCACAAAATCCATGTCCTGCTCGACCTGACATATGTTTTACATTGCCAGCTGAACAAAATTCAAATAGCATCAGTGGAATTCTTCAGTAGTATCTTGAGGAACATGGAATGAAACCAGATGCAATGCTCCTCGAGTGCTGTTTCATTTCTTGGTGGGCCTGGACCCTCTCCCTAAGCCAATAATTCCCACTGTCATTTCTAATAAATCCAGAAGTATTGATGTGAGTGGGGGCTGCAAGTATGTTCTATGGAATTAGTGGATAGCTCATCCCTGAATGATAAAAACATTGAGTACAAAGAGATCACAAGAAGACAGCTGGCCCAACCCCCTCAGTCAGGTTCACACCTGAATGATCCAAGAGAGAATTATAGTTTTGTAAGGGATATATGAGGTCATGGAGTCCAGCATCCTTGTTTTATAGATAATGACATGGAGCCACCAAGGAATTCATGAGTGACCCAAAGCAGCAGCAGTAGTTAGTGACTGGTGTGGGCATATGGCGTACCTGGAGAAAAGAGCTGACGCCCTTCAGAGAGCATCTCTGCTCCCATCTTTCAGGCAGCAGCCCCCCTTGGTCCTGTACACTGAACACCCTCTCCACCAACCTTGGTTACCACCATCTCAGGCCCCCACATGACTCTTCCTTCTCCACAGTAAGTTTAATGCCGGGATCAGCTTCTTCTTCACCCCATACCTTAGTGCTTTTGAATACCCCACCTTTCCAGTTCCTCCACGTTCTCAACTCCCATGAGAAAGACCAATGCCATGCAATAGAAGATGACTGACTGTAGTTAAGAACCTGGATTCAAATTTGCAACCTTAGACAAGCCATGGTGACAAAATGAAGGGGGTTGGTCTAGATGACCTAGGAGCCATCTTTAGATCTTGATCTTAGGACTTTGGTCTCCAGTCCAGCCTTGGAAGCTCCTCCCCCACCTGAACCTTCGACATGGACCAGAACTCTGTGTGTCTGCTCAGCCCCCAACCCCCATGAAGAAAACACTTGAACTGTGAACACAGGTATCTTAGCCTTAGCTAAGCTCCAAGCAGAAATCAGGGACTGGGTGAAAAGACAGGGATCAAAAGGTTTGAAAACTCAAATTAATATGAATAAACCCCAAGGGGTTCTTCAAAGAAATATCAAAGAAGACACTAGAACCAGATCATCAGAAATCATTGGCACGAGGAAGTTGTTATAACCTGGGGGAAAGGGGGTCAAGGAATGAATGGGATTGGCCTGAAAACCACCCATGTAGATGGAGGCTGTCATTCTCCTGAGCTGGTCTTGTCCTGTGCCCAAAGTTAGCAATGAAAATGCAGCCTCTTACCCCCTTGAAGAATGTCTTATCTTGGCAACAAGAAGTCATTGAAATTTTCTTTCCTTCCAAAAAGAAAATCTTGATTATCTCCATCCTTCTTTACATTTTCCACTGCCCCCCACCCCCTTACCTGTTGACCCCAAAGTTACAAAGGACTTAAAGAACAGACAAAAACATGTAAGGTGAGGAGTGTGGTCTGGAGGCCGCCAAGGAGGCCATAGCCACACACTACTCTCATACTAACGCTCTGGCTAGAGAACAGACACAGAGAGAAATGATCCTCATTTTCAAGAAATATGATTTGTTTCTTAACTCATTTGCAGATCTGAAACTTTCAATCCGTCATGCAGAATAAAATAATTCATTTCACTTTCCAAAAGGAGCAGAAGCTGTATTAAAGGCCTGAGTGAGCAGAGTCACGGCCCAAGCTTAATTGTGTGGGTCAAGTGGGTTGTGTAATGCAGCTTTAATTACAGACAGTCACGGGGCACTTATTAAGTGCCTACTATGTGCCAAACCTAGTTACATATAAAGCTCTCTCCCTTTCCTCCCATCCTGTCCTGTCCCTCACCCCACCTGTCCTCTCCTCCCCTCCCCTCCACACACTACATTCTCCTCTCCTCTTGAGAACTTCTGTCCTGCCCCCACTGTCTAATAAAGTTTTCTGCAGCTTAAATATCAATTGCTTTTTACCAAAACCACTGCTCTTCAGTCCCCTCATCCTGCTGTCACCCTCTTATGAGCATTCCAACTTGTGTCTGTGTTTTCTAAAATGCAGCACACAGGCAAACAAAATGATATAACTTCAGGAGTGGCCTGACCAGGAAAGTACCATAACCAACCGCCTTACCTCCCTCCTTCTGTCCACTGTTGCTTGTTTAACACAGGCTCAGATAACACTGGGGAGTTCCTCAGACTGGGATCCTGAAGGCATCAGGGAGAATCTCACTCCCCAGATGCACCTGCTGACTTGTGGTCACATCACCTGAGTAGACAAGCTGGAAAAAAAACATTCCTGAGATTGCTGAGGAAGGCTGCTTGCTACCTGCAGCCTCATCCTCCCAGCATGGAGATCTAACTATCTGACCCCACTCAGGTCTCACAGACAATCAGCTGTGTTCTGCTGCTAGCTAAGCTAAAAAGGTGCCCCGTTGCCACAGGAGGAATGGAGTAAAAGGAGGGATCATCCAGGGGAAATGGGGGCTCCTGAGGGACATGTTGCCATGTAGCTTACAGGGGCTGTCATCAAAATGAGAAAATGTTTGCTGTTTAAGTCAAGAAAAGAAGAGGAGGTGACCGAGTCACTTACAAATGATCGACAGGTTTCTGGGAGTGATTTAGACAAAGCTGCAGGTAGATTTTAGCCAAGGGAAGCAAATAGCTTGTGCAATAGTGGAAGCGACCATCTACTTTACTGACTCCCTACACTGTTTGTCATATTTTCTTTCTCCTTCCATAGGATAGAATCCTTACTTGCTTTCATACTTCTCACTGATGTGGAAATTCAAGTCTACTCCCTCTAATATGGGGATGGGAATCTAAGTTCTTCCCTGCCCCTTGGCCCTTTGATAGGCTTAAGTGACTCTGAGAACCTTCCTTGATTTGAAAATATGCTCTGCCGCCTAATAGGCTGAATGTGGTCACCTGGAGCCTATGGAGGGAGACTTGCTTTTCAGGAATGCCCACACCTTGTTGCTTCATGATTGGGCAGTGGGTCAAGAGGGTTGTGACATTTTCTGAGCCAGGAGAAGGCTATATAAACCCTGATGTGAGGTTTTGCTTTGGGGCTCACTTTGGGAAGAAAGAGTTGTGTGATTTGACCAGATGAGACTCTGGGCAGCTGTTGAGCCCCCGGCTTTGAAAAGCCAGACTTTGGTGCTTCCCTCTCTGATAGCTGACTAGGTCCGGATGTAAAGGCCAGATAGCTGGAAGCCTGTCTGCTGATCTGTTTCTCTGGATGCTTGTCACTTCTGCTTGTAAACTGTATACTCTGAATTTTGGGGTGCTGACCTGTTTTTTCCTGAACTAGGTAAATTATATATGTTTGATTGATTAAAGTAAGATTGTTAAACCCTTTTGAGTTGCTTTCCCTCAGAAAACCAGATCTAAGAACCTGTGTTGGCAGCCACCCTGGGTATGCTGGGGTGCTTGCTGCTATACCCTCCAGTCTTCTTCGTGAGACCTCACCTGCCCATGTTTCCTCCATTCCAGATCTGTAGCAGTGATGTTTTGAAACCAAGTGTAGAAATTCATGATTTGTTGTTCAGTTGTGTCTGACTCTGTGACCCCATGGACAATACTGTCCATGGGGTTTTCTTTCCCATTTATTTCTCTAGTGAATTAAGGCAAGCTAAGGTTAAGTGACTTGCCCAGGATCACACAGCTAGTAAGTGTTTGAGGGTAAATTTGAGCTCAGGTCTTCCTGGTTCTAGCCCCAGTATTCTACCTACAGAGCCATTTCACTGTCTCAGTTTCACATTTATTTCCATTCCATTTTATCTTGTGGATTTCCGTCTTCTCCAATGTCCTTTGCCCTTCTGATGCTGACATCTAACATTCGTCTCTCCTAAGTTTCACATCATTCACAAATACCTGAGACGTTCTGACTGTGACTCCACTGACAAGAATTAGACCAGCAAAAACCTTGAAAAATATGAAATCACGGTGATATCTATGGGAGACTGTCCCCTCCACATTTAAAAGATGACAACAATTACTCTTTGGGTCCAACTATTCAATCAGATGCACATCCCGCAACCATCCTGGCCTCAAGCCCGCAGGTCTTTCTCTTGACCATGAAGAAAGACTTGGCTGAAAAATTTTCTAATTTTTTTAGACAATAAACTTTTATTTCATAGATGTCTGTTGGACTGACTGAAGTTGAAGTGAGCCATCTGTAAATAAGTGGCTACTAAAAATCCAGAAATGTGGTGAGAATCAAGAACAGCAGAACAGCCCTAAGACTAGCACTGTCCCGCCTTAGACTGAATTTCCAATCTGTCTGAGGTGTCAGAAATAACAAACACAGAACATCTCTGCATTAAATGCCCTCACAGGGAATATTAGTGTGTTAGGAGCTCAGAGCAGTGTGTCACGATCTGGAGGGGCACTCCAGATACAGGGAATGCACCTCTGAGATCATCCTCTTCAACCTTGTCATTTTACAGATGAGGAAAGTGAGGCAGACAGATGTCAAGTGAGTGGCCCACTGGCATCAAGGTAGTGAGTGACAAAGCTTGACATCAATTCTGGCCCTTCTGATTTCACGAATTGTTCCTCTTTATCACCATCATGCCAAGTTGGGAAACAGATAATGGCATGTGGGAGGGACATGGAACTACAGCTAAAAGGACTGATGGTATTTTATGAGCAGAGGCAAAGGAAGAGGTCGTTCTAAAAAGGTCAGATGGCATCAGTGAAGCCATGATGATAGACGCACAGAGAATTTTCCTGGGACAGTGGGCAGGCTGGCCCAACTATAATAACAGCCACCATAGGGTTAGCCGGTTGATAAATCCTTGGTGATTTAGAATATAAGCATAATGAGAGTCATATATATTTGTGTTTATGTATACACACATGTATAAATATATGTATGTATGTATGTATACATACATGTACACACAGAGATGCATTTATACATGTGTGTGCATGTCTGTAGATATAGACATAGATTCCTGATTCTTAATCACACAGTCACAGCTATACTTTCCTTGGTAAGATATAAGCAGCAAAGGACAGATCCCAGCAGGTCATAGAGGGCTCATTTCATGTGAAATAGATTCAGTCAGTCTCGTTTCAAGAGCATATATTTCCTTAGAATCCACTATTGGCCAGGAGATTTCATGGGAACCATCTTGAGCAGTCTGCCATAGGCCAGGCCAGTCATTGGTTACTCAATCTTATGTGATGAGATGCCTTTCAAATAAGTCAGAGCCAAAATGTGTCTGGCCTTTTGTGTCCCTGGGGCTGAAGCCCCTGTTCTAGGTAATCATAAGAAGAACCATTTGCTAACATTAAGGAATGACTTCCAAAACTAACATTTCTCCTTAATGATACCAGGACATTGCCCCATTTTAGTTGGACAAAAACCACATCAGTGATGATTTTCTCATACTCCTCTCCTACAATATAACATTCAAAACTTTCTCCACAGACACATCTGCAGCTTTCAATGTCTTTGGAGAATGATGCCAACTTTCCCCACCCCAGCTCTGCCTCTACATTGACACACAATGATTCAATCAACTCAGACTTTCCATTCAGAAAGTTCCAGAAGTTAATACTTTTGTCCAATTTAATCCACTGACTAATACAATGGGGCCATTTCCTATGGTTCGTCTTGCACATAGAGAATTGGAATTTTCTTTCTGTACTTTATTGCCCTCATTGAAACAAAGACCTGGGGGCAAGGCATTCTAAGCTGGCATCTTCTACTTTTATACCAGCGCATTCGGAAATGAAAAACTGCAATTTACCATAGATTGGTTTGGAATGTAAATGCCCTCTTTTCATTGGAAGATTTATCTTAAAGGATGTGACTGACCTCACTACTTGGTATACATTCTGATTAGTGTGCTTTTTCATAGAATGAATTTAATACTGTATAAATAACAGAGCTTAGCTGCCATTGGGCATGGTAGCTGATGTGATTTTTTTTTTGCTTTAATCCCTATAGTGTCTTCCTTTATTAATCTCCCCAGCTATATATAAGGAAAATAAAGTATCTACCACAAGGCAGATTAATGGTGAAATGAATAGAGATAGAAACTCAGAGAGAAAATTAATAAAATGGGGCCATCAAGGGTGAGCAAGTAGGGTCACCAAAAAGGGATATGATCCACAATAGAGAGCTTTTCCTCACCTTTTTAAAGTTGGACTTTTGGAAATTCTTGGGGGGCGGAGTCAAGATGGTGGAGTAGAAACAGGACTTCTGTGCAGCTCTGACTCCCACCTCCTCCAATTCATGTAAAAGGTGACTCTGAACAAACTTTGGAGCTACAGAACCCACAAAATGACACAGAAAAGCTAATCTCCCACTGAGTGCAGTCTGGTAGGTCAGCAGGAAGTGGCCAGCACAGTGCTCTGGGAGAAAAGCCTAGCCCTGTGTGACCCTGAGGTTTTAGCCTAAGGGTGGACCTGACCAGAATCTGGCTAGAGGGACTTCAGATCACCAGCAGCTGTGTCAGTTTCCAGAATTATCAACACATAGATGCTAAGGACAAAGTTAGAAGTCAGTGCAGTATGGAATTTGGGATCCGGTAGTTCAGGAATGTGTTCAGCCTTTGCCCCTGGGGCAAGAAGGGCCTGAGGCACAGTGACCATGCAGCCACTGCCACATGGCTGCTTCAGCTCCTGGCCTGCAGATTGTAGGGGGACCAAGTGACCAGTGTGAGGGGTTATCAATCTTGCTTTAACCTGCGTGAATCTGGATTGCAATCTAGGGTGGAGATCCTGAGGTGAGCGACCAGCTTACCAAAGTGTGTGGAGACTTCAGAGAGGGCACCCAACTAATACTTTCAGCAGCTGAGAAAACCAAAGTGACTGAGAGTACTACTGTGACAAAAAGCTCAAAAGTCAAGTAATTGAGTGGCAACATGAGCAAATGAGGAAGGCAAAGCAAACCAAGCAACCCAACTTTACACTCCTATTTTGGGGACAAAAGGGATCAAATAACAGAACAGGAGGAAGACAGTGAAGTCAGAACTCCAGCACCAAAAGCTTCCAAGAAAAATACAAGCTGATTACAGGCCATAGACGACCTAAAGAAGGATTTTGAAAACCAAATAAGAGAAGTGGAGGAAAAATTGGGAAGAGAATTAAGAATGATGCAAGAAAACCATGAAAAGAGAGTCAACAACCTGAATGAAGAAAATAACACCTTAAAAAGTAGACTAACGCAAATTGCAAAAGAGGCTCAAAAAGCCAATGAGAAGAATGCCTTAAAAAGCCAAATTTTCCAGATGGAAAAAGAATCTCAAAAGCTCACTGAGGAGAAGCATTCATTCAGAATTACATTGGAGCAAATGGAAGCTAGTGATGCTATGAGAATCAAGATACTATTAAACACATCCAAACAAATGAAAAAATAGAAAGTAATGTTAAATATCTCATTGGAAAAACCACTGACATGGAAAATAGATCCAGAAGAGATAATTTAAAAATTATTGTACTACCTGAAAGCCATGATCAAAAAAAGTAACCTAGAAACCATCATTCAAGAAATTTTCAAGGAAAACTGCCCTACTGTTTTAGAACCAGAGGGCAAAATAGAGGTTGAAAGAGTCCACTGATCACCTCCTGAAAAAGATCCCAAAATGAAAACTCCTAGGAATATTATAGACAGTTTCTGGAGTTCCCAGATCAAGGAGAAACTATTACAAGCATCCAAGAAGAAACCATTTTAATATTGTGGAAACACAGTCAGGATAACTAAGGACCTAGAAGTTTCTACATTGAGGGATTGAAGGGCTTGGAATATGAGATTCTGGAGGTCAAAGGATCTGGGATTAAAACCAAGGATCACCTACCCAGCAAAACTGAGTATCATGTTTCAGGGGAAAATATGGTCATTCAGTGGCATAGAGGACTTTGAAGCATTTTTGGTGAAAAAAACATAGTTGAATAGAAAATTTGACATTCATATACAAGAAGCAAGAGATTCATGAGAAGGTAAACAGGGAAAAGAAATCAAAAGAATTTATCAAAGTTGAACTATTTACATCCCTACATGGAAAATGATAATTGTAACTGATGAAACTTTGCTCAGTGTAAGAATAATTTATGGGAATATAAATGTATATACATATGTATACACACATATACATATATTTCTATATATGGGCATATGAATACATATGTGTGTATACATACATATATGTATATATAGACAGAGGGTACAGGACCAGTTGGATAGTAAGGGATGATATTTAAAGGTGAAATTAAGAGGTGAGAGAGGAATATAATGAGAAGAGATGGGAGAGACAGATTGGGGTAAACTATCTCATACAGAAGAGGCAAAGGGAAAATGGTTACAATGGAGGGGAAGAAGAGGAAGGCAAAATGGATTGGGTCAACCTTATTCCCATTGAATTTGGCTTGAGGAGGGAATGAAATACACACTAAATATAATAAAAATAAATAAATAAATATATAAAAAATAAATATCTCACCCTCCAGGAGAGTAGGGGGGGAAGGAATGAGAGGGGGGATGATGGAAGGGAGGGCAGACTGGGGGGGAAGGAAGTTGGAAGCACCCACTTTTGAAAAGGGATGGGATCAAAGTAGAGAATAGAACAAGTGGGAGGTGGGATAGGAGGGAGGGAAATATAGTCAGTCTTTTACATTTTATCTACTATGTTACTGTTTTGCATTAGCCACACATGTACAAGCTATAGTGAACTGCTTATCTTCCCAGTAAGGGTGGGAGACAAGGGAGAAAGGGAATGAATCTGCAATTCTAAGTTTTAACATCACATGTTTAAAATACATACATACATAATACATACATTCATTCATACATACATTCACACATGCATGCATTCATACATTCACACATTCTTACATACATTCATACATGTGTGCATACATACATACATACATATATATATATATGCTATTATTTAAAAAAAAAGAAAAAACTAAAGTTGGAGTTTTGGCACCAGAATATCAGGCAATGCTGTAGACACTCACTAGGCTAGTCTAAAAAGCATCAATGCCACAATAAGACTGAATGGCATACTGCTGAAGACTGAAATAAGGCTGTGAGGTGTCAGAATGCTGGGCCTGGATTCAGGGAGACTTGTCTTCATGAGTTCAAATCCTGGCTCAGACACCTACTAGCTATGTGACCCTGGGCAAGTCACTTCACCCTATTTGCCTCAGTTTTCTTGTATGTAAAAGGAGCTGGAGAAGGAAATGGCCAACAACTCCAGTGTCTTTGCCAAGAAAAACCCAAATGGGAAAGAGGGACACAACTAAAAAAATGACTGAACAAGAAGAAAACTAACCTTACCTGAAAATCAGAGGAGGAGAGAAGGAAGAAAGAAAGAGAGAGAGATTTATATGACTTCATCCCTCTCACTTTATATATAAGAAACCAACCAGGCTGATAGAGGACAATTGGGCCTTCATGACAAGAGAGCTCATCATTTGTCTGATAAACAAGTTTGAGGATTGACCTGGGAGCCTGAGGACCTGAGTTCTAATCACTTAGAACCTGTTGGATGCTGAGCAAGTGATTTCAAAGTGATTTGGGTGTCTCAGTTTCTCCATCTGCACACTAAGGGTGGTGATGTTGGGGTGAACTAGGGGACTTTGGAGAATCTTCCTGTTCCAAGTCTAGGATCTGTGTTGTTAACTCTCACACCTTCACCTTCCTTTGAGGACACAGGGATTAAGTGGAAAGGTTTGTACAGAAAGAAAGGGGAACAAAACTGGGGTGATAAACAGGTCTCTCTTGCTTTCAGCAGTAGTGGCAGCCTCTGTCTAAACTTCCCCAACAGAGTTATCTGTTCATTCAGGTAGGGATCTGCCTTGAACCCTCCTGCTAGAAGCTCACTGAATTCTCTCCTTTGGAAATACTGCTTGGAGGCTGCATTGTCTTTGTAGAAGTGATGATGTTCCTATGCTCTCTACTGGGATGTCCCCCTGTTTCTGGAAATAGGAGCTTTTCCTCAGGCCATAGGAGTGCTTTGGGTGACCATGCTATGTTTCTTGCTCTTCTAGGGCCCTGACAATTCAAAGCCAGGCCCTTCTGAGACTGTCCTCCTCAGGGACCTAATTCCACCATTAATTCACCATGCTCCTGCATCTACATTCTCTCCCACTTGTAAAGGTGGTTAACTTGATTACAATTTTTAGTAATATTTTATTTTTTCCTAATTATATATAAAATAATTTTAACATTCATTTTTTAAATTAAGTTTTAAAATTTCTCCTTCCCTCTACTCCCTGAGATGGTAAGCAAATTGACATGGGTTACACATGGGCAATCATTTAAAACATATTTCCATATTAAATCATGTCGTAACAAAAAACCCAGACCGAAAAAAAAGGAAAAATTAAGCAATTGAAAAATAATATGCTTCAATATACATTCAAACTTCATCTGTTCTTTCTGTGGAGGTGGATAACATTTTTCATCATGAGTCCTTTAGAATTGTCTTGAATTGCTGTATTGCTGAGAATAGCTAAGTCACTCGCAGCTTATTATTGGACAATGTTGCTGTTACTGACTACAATAGTCTCCTGGTTTGATTCACTTCACTCTGTATCAGTTCAGATAAGTCTATACAGATTTTCTGAAACCACCCTAATGATCATTTCTTATAGCACAATAGTATCCTATCACAATCAAATACAACAACCTGATAGCCATTCCACAATCAATGGACATCCCCTTAATTTCCAATTCTTTACAAGCAGAAAAAGAGCTACTATTTTGTACAAATATGTCCTTTTCCGTGTTTTTATCTCTTTGGGATGCAGATCTAAAAGAGTGCAAAGAGTGAGCAGAGCTTTATAGCCCTGTGGACATAGTTCTAATCTGTTCTCTAGAATGGTTGGATAAGTTCACAACTCCACCAACAGTGCATTAGTGGCCCAATTTTCCCACATCTTCCCCAAAATTTATCATTTTCCTTTTCTCTCACATTAAGCAATCTGATAGTTATGAGGTGGTACCTCAGAGTTGTTCCAATGTTTATTTCTTTAATCAATAGTGATTTGGAGCAGTTTTTTTTTTATATGACTATAGATAGATTTGATTTCTTCATCTGAAAACTGCCTTTTCATGTGTTTTGACCATTTATCAGGTGGGGAATGACTTGTATTCTTATAAATTTGATTCAGTTCTCTAGGTGTTTGAGAAACGAAAGCTTTAACAGAGACACTTGTAAAATTGCTTTCCAGCTTTCTTCTTGCCTTCTAATCTTCTTTGCATTTCCTGACAAAATTCTAGAATGCAACATTGAAGGCATAGAGATTGCTAAAAGCCAGGGGATTCACCTCACCGAGATTCATTCCCTGGCATCCTGGTGGCAGCACACGGAAAGATCAGATCATACCGCAGACATAGTAGGCCTAGAGTCAACAACTCATCTACCTTTTCTATGGATGACAAGATAACATTCTTAGGGAAAAGATACACTGATGTGAGCTGAGTGACATGGTCATTATGGTGATTCAGAGCTGGATGAATGAACAGACCCAAAGAGCAGTCATGAATATGTTGTGTCCAGTTAAATGCTTGAGAAATCACCATATTGCTTCACATTGTAGTCAGTTACCTACCTGAAGCCCTGCTTATAAAATTTGCAGATGGCTCAGATATGGGAGAGATAACTGAGTTGCTGGATATTGGTCAGGATCCAGAAATGTCGCAACAAGTCATGGAAGTGAAGGGGCAAATCTAATAAAATTTCATTAAATAGGAGATAATGAAAAGCTATGCCTTTGTTCAAAATGTCAACTGTATAGGCAAAGAGAGGTGAGGTTCAACAACAATTCATGTAGAAAGAATGTCAGGGATTTAGTGCAATATGAGCTCAATGTGAGTGACCGAGTGAGATGGCCCCCAAAACTGGAATGTCAAGCTGAGTGGCATATCAAACACTAATGGGAACATAAGCTCCAGAGAGGCCTAGTATGAAGAACAGAGTGGGTGATACCTGAAAACGGGCTGCCTGGGTTAGACCACAGCTGGAACAGTGCATTCAGTTATGATACTAGATTGGTGAGATTAGATATTAGTAGAGATATTGAATCAGGCCTCAGTAGGTACACCCTGTTACTGGGAAATCATTTCACCTATCTGTATTTTATTCCATAGTCCAAAACTCCAAATCTCATTCTTGGAAACTATATCCTTAGCTGATGGCTGAGTTTCACAAATCTACCTTCTCTTTTGAAATTCTTGCTTTTAATTTGGAGCAAAGATGAAAATATTGATCGACCCTGTAAAGTCCTTGATTTCTTGCCCAAAGATTGATAATCCTTAGTAATGTTTTCTAGATTTTTTAAAATAAATATTTACTGACCTCCCTGGCTTCCTTTAAATCATAACTAAAATCCCATCTTTTAACAAGAAACCTTCCCCAACTCTTCTTAGTTCTGATAACTTCTTTTGGGTCATTATTCCCTATTTATCTCCTATATAGCTTGCTTCGTGTATATTTGTTTACATGTCATCTCTATCCATTAGACTGCAAGCTTTTTGAGGTCAGGGTTTGCCTTTGGCCTCTCTGTATCCCTAGTGTTTAGCATAGTGTTGGGAAAATACTAGGCATTTAATAACTGTTGATTGATTGAAATAAAATTAATTAAATATTGAAATATCAAGTATAAACATGATTAGGGGTTCATCGTCAGGATTGAGAGATCTTGGCAGTTTCTCCATGATGTCTGAATGGACGTTGTCCTTCGTTCTCGGAGAGGACCAAAATGACATCACTATGACAGCGTCAAGTTGCAGTGTGTCCAGCTGTGACTGGTCAGGGCAGTAGAGGGAGGCTGTACCAGGCTGGGCTCGAGGAGTCCGTGTCAACATTTGAGGCGGAGTCTTTCAATTTGTGCATTTCTAATGCAATGAATAGAAAACTTAGGATGAGGACCTTGCAGGCTTTCTTGTCATTTGAACAAACAGTTCCCTTGGTTGCCATCAGATGGAAATCATCACACAGTTGCTCATTGTGTGCTGTTATCTTTTGTTCTGTTTTCCTTCAGATCCTCAGTGTTTTCTCTCACGCCAGTAGTCACACCCAGAGACAAACATTTATTACATTTAGAGGAAAAGCATATGCTTCGTGCTTAGATAGTTTGACTTTCTTCTTTCCAAGTTTCCTTTTTAACTGCCCAATCTCCACTTTCAATATTGTCCTAAAAAAAGCCTTATACATATCCCATTTCCATCATCAAGGCTTTCCTCAATTTCCCAGCCTTACTGCCCTGAATTCTTGATGGAAAGACTTACAAGAACTGGTGCAAAGCAAAGTGAGTAGAACCAGAGAATATTGTAAACAGGAATAGAAATATCGTGCAACGATAATCTGTGAATGACTCAACTCGTCTCAGCGATACAGTGATTCTGAAGGACTTATGATGAAAAACACTTTCTGCCTCCAGAAAGAGAAGGGATGGAAGCCCAGTGGAAAGTGAAGCATGCTTTTCAAACTTCATTTTTCTTGGGCTTTTGGGGGGAAGCCTCTGTTTTCTTTCATAATGTGACTAATGTGGAAATATTTTCTACACGACTACATGTGTATAACTAATGTCAAATTTGTTGCCTTCTCAGTGATGAGAGACGAAAAGGAAAGAAGGAGAAAATTTGAAACTCAAATTTTTTTAATGTTAAAAATTGTTTTTACATGTAATTTTGGAAAATAAAATATTCATAAATCCTAACCCCACCCCCCAAAATCCCTCTTACTTTCTTATTGTTGCGGCTCAGTCATTGTTGAGTCATGTCTGACCCTGTGATCCCATTTGGTGTTTTCTTGGCAAAGATACTGGAGGAGTTTGTCATTTCCCTCTCCAGCTCATTTTACAGATAAGGCAAATAGGGTTAAGTGACTTGCCCAAGGTCACACAGCTAGTAAGTCATGGAGACCAGATTTGAAATCAGAAGAATGAGCCTTCCTGACTCCAGGCTTTGTACTCTTTGTACTCTACCAGGCACCACCTGGTAGCCCCCTTGGTTTCTTAGGCTTGATATATCAGGGGAAAAAAAACAAAAAGACATCCTAACAATTAAAGCTAGCCCAAAGGGGGATGGTCTCTTACAATAGGCATGTGGCCAAGCCGCTTACCCCCTGTACGGGATCAGAATTCTGGACTTACTGACCTGTGTCTTTGCCAGCTCTAAGCTCCTTCACCTTCTTGAGGGGTCTTCAAGCTGGAATATGCCAGAACCAGCTCAAGTCAGTCCCTGAAAGGTGATTGCTAAATTTCCAGGGTGAGATTTTATACTTCTGAAATTGGCAAATGCTACAAAAATCTGGGCTTGATTCTTACTCTTGATTATTCAAAATTAATAAAGTGATGGATAAAATTTAAGAATCCAGATTATTCATAAAAGAGTGTGTATATATATATATATATATATATATATATATATATATATATATATAT
>NW_027185850.1:868769-908205 GCF_028583685.1 Petaurus breviceps papuanus | reverse complement strand
TATATATATATATATATATATATATATATATATATATATATATATATTTGAAGATTTGATTGCTAAAATCTGCCAGAACAACCCTGTCTTCAAGGAAAGGATGGATAGCTACCTGTCATCTATATTGTACAGGAGATCCCCTTCATATTTTCCTTTTTGACAATTTATCTTTAACTCAGTTTATTATTAATAACAGTATTTAGGTTATAAAATGTTTCAGACATTTTTCATGTTTCTCTACTGTGAATAATTAATATTATAGGGATTATTTACTTTATGAAAGTTCTAAAGAATTCTTTTGTGAATACTTCTGGGACAGCTTTTTTTAAATGTGTTTGCTTTTTGATGGGTAATCCTTTGATGACTTGTTAGACTTCCCCCAAGATTGGTCTGCTTAACTCATTAATTTTCTGTGATGTCAGTATTGACAAGTTATATTTATTTTTAGGTAATCACCTATTTCATTTAGATTCCCAATCTCTCTCTGTCTTTCTCTCTCTCTGTCTCTCTCTCCCCCTTCTTTTTGTAAAATGTGTATAATATTCACAAGTTAATTTCTTGATGTCTTTTGTGCTTTCTGTAGTCATGAGTATATATTTTTTTCAGAAAAAGACTGAATCAAATAATCACTAAATCCCCTTCCCACTCTGAAATGTGGTGACTCGGTGTGCTTTGTTACACCTTTCCTCTCTGTGCTATTTTTCTTTGTCTTCTGTTTGGGCTTCAGCTATACCTCCTCTACAAAATGAGGGGATGGGATGAGTGACCCCTGCCATTCCTTCCAGCTTCTTCTCTGCCATCCTATAATATACCAATTTGTCCACCAGTTACAAGGACTGGGCCCACATTTTATATGGCCTTGTATCCCCAATAAGCAGAATTGTGTACATTTTCATACATATTCATGGATAATAAAGGAAAGATGCTTCTGTTTTGACAACTTCAGAGGTTTACAACCCTCTAGCCTGGTGGCCCCATAACTTCTTTGACAGCCTGGGGCATGGCCTTCATTCTACTGCTTTACTTTTCCTCTAAACCAGGGAGAAGTTTCCTAATGCTACATTGGCCCACAGACAGTTTATCCAGCAACAGAAATAATGATGTTTCAAATCTGTTAAGCAAATCTCTTCAAGAAACCAATCAACTGAGAGCCTTTCTTTCCCCCAGAATCAAAGAAAACAACACAACCCATAAGGATGCAAACCTGGAAGTCAAGGGACCTGGATTCCTCTGTCACCACTGGGCTGCACTCTCTGGACTTAGTCCCTGAAAGTCTCTTGACTTCAGTTTCCTCAGATGTCAAAAAGAGAAGGAATTGGGTAGATGGCCCCTTATATTCCTTCCATCCCAGTGAACTTCATATTGATGGCTGGACCCAAATCCCATTTCAAAGCTACAACCAAGGGCTGAAAAACTGCCTTTTTACCTTCCTCTCCCTGATCCCTTAAACTGGGCAGTTTCTCTGATAGAACAGCACAGAGCCCCCTCCCAGCTCAGTAAGAGCTTTGTAAAGGGAGGGGGAGTGTTCCTGTAAGTCCTTTATTAACCAGAAGGCTGGAGAGCTGAAGCCATAGATGGTAGCTAGTTATGTTTTCTGACTAGCTGACGTCCAACCAGGACACTTTTTATTTCCTTCTTGATCATATTTCTAAAATACTTATGCCTCCTTTCTTCATCGTGAACACTTCCTGTCTTGACCTAGATGACTGTGTCTTCTGCAGCAGTCATTGTGAGTCTCAACAGCTGGGAAAAAGCCAAACCAAAGCAGCATGCTTCCTCCCTGGAGAGCCTTCTGAAGTGGCTGGGCCCCATCTGAAGAGGAGGACAGGAAGCATCAGCATTTCCTATCTATTTTGTGCTGGTCTAAGTGCTGAGCAATCCACAAAGTATCCCTGGACCTTTGCAATCACCCAGGGACATAGGGCCTTTTTATGTCCATTTTAGAGTTGAGAAAACCAAGGCAAACAGAGGCTAAATGACTTGCCCAGGGTGACAAAACTAGTTAATGTCGAAGTCTGGATTTGAATCCAAGGCTTCCTGACTCTAGACCCATTATGGCAGTTAGTCGTGGATGATCTGTAAAATGGATCAAGTAACCATTTCGCCTTAGCATACTGAATCTAATTGCATTTTATTTGATGGAAAAGGAGGCTATCTTATTTTAGACAATAGAGTTGCAGCTATAATAAAAGAATTAAGAGGCTGTACTGAATATATTCTGATTCCAGTATCTCAGCTGGAATTTGGAATTAATTCCATGCTATTAATTTATGTTCGTGTTGTGCTTTACTTCTTATAGTGAAAATATAATCTTAGTATTTTGGTAAACTGAATAAGATAAAATTATCCGTCACCTGATACATGCACACACAGACACAGACACACACACACACTCACACACACACACACATACACACACACACACACACACACCATACTATTTCTAGGATGGGAAATGCAAAGTCAAACAACAAACAAGTCTTATTTCCAGAAAATGACCATAATTAGGCAGGTGGGAACCATATGTGAATATCTATACTTCAAGTTAGAAAGTGATGACTGCATAGAAGAAGGCACTGCGGTCAGTGCTATCAGGGAAGGAAAGATGGCTTCTATCTGAATAAACACAAAGTAAATCAAGACTGAGGAGGGAGGGGGCGGGCGAGGGTTGGCATTCATGATCCAGGCTGATGGCTAGTGGAGTCTGGGCAGTGCCTTTGAGACAACTGGTTTTGTTTTCTTCATTCTACAGATGGAAAACCTGAGTCTTAGAAAGAGGAAATGATTGTGGATGGTCACGTAGGCCTTCGGCGCGGAATGACACTTGAGGCCAGGCTTCCCCTGGTCCTGTACCTGGTATTCTTCTCTCTGCTCTGCTCTGCTCTATAACGTGAGGGCCCTGAAGTAGCTGAGGCCTCTGGCCATGAGGGCAGAGATGGTGAATGGGTTCCAATGCGTTGCTGAGGCCCGGATCTGGACACAGGCCTACAGAATCAGCAGGGCTGTCAGAGCCAGGTTTTAGATAAGGTTAAATGGGAAGCTAAGAAGTTTCATATGCTTTGGTTGGGCAGAGGAGAGACTTTGAACATTTTCATTGGAGTTTTCCTGTATCAAGGAGGCCTCTCGCCCTTCAGATGGTAAAGCCTTTACTTCCTTGAGCTAGCAACGCATTTCAAAGGTGGGCATCTCAATGAAAATGTAATTGGGCAAAATGGAAATGTCTGAATTGACAGATCAGTTCAAATGAAACAACTGGTTTCTTGGGCCTGCATCACCAGAGCCGATTTACCGGCATGAAGAATAGAGCAGCAGGCAAATACTTCGGGGCTGAGGACCCCTGTTCTCCAAGCAGACAGTGGATAGCCCGGATGCCATTCCTATTCTGCTCTCTTCTACAGATGCTCACCTGCCTGTCCATGCCCAGGTGAATCCCCCCAGCAGAGGTCCAGCTCCGTGCAATGAAAGCGGGCCCACAGGAGCCACCTCCTCCGTCTGGGTGTGTACCACCAGGGCCCAGACTTGCCCACACTTCTGCCAGCTGGTAGTGAGGGGGCACCGTGGAAAGAACAAGGCTCCTAGAATCACTTCTGACACTTACTCTTTGCTCACTTTACGGGACCAAAGGCAACCACGAAGTTCAGATACCTCATCTGCAAACTGCAGTGATTGAATAAGAACCTGGGTCCTGCCTAGCTTTATGCCCATTATCCTACAGAGCCCAGATGTGTGATGTACATATGTGGCCTTGGGCAAGTCAACTAACCATTGCTGGCCTCAGGTCTTTCAGCTAGAAATGGGTTTGGAGGGGAGACAGTCAGGTTAAAGGAGACACTGTCTGAAGACCCTTCAGACTCTAGAGCTAATGGAAAAGTGGAAAAGAGCTGAGTTCAAATCCATCCTCAGATACTTACCCTGGGCTAGTCACTTCACCACTGGCTACCTCAGTTTCCTCAACTGGAAGAGACATAATGATAGCACCTGCCAAGATCCGAGGTTTGGATCAAATCTTTCTTATAATATTTTAAACCACTTTGAGAGAAAACCTTTGCAAAGCACTTTGCAGTCCTTATTTATAGTAGCAATCAATGCCCACTATTGTAATGACTAATGGTAATTATGAGCTTTAACATAAGGAATGCTTTTCTTCCGAGATTAAATCCCACCCCCTCTGTATATCTGGGGAACATAACTCACTATTTACATGGCATCATCCCCCTTAGAGGGAGCTCCTGGGGGATGGAGACTGTCTGGATGCTTCTTTATATCTCAGTTCCTGACCCATAGTAAGGACTGAATGAAGGGCTTTTCCTTGATTGATTGATTGGCCCTTACCAGGATTCTAGCTTTGGCTCTGTTACTTCACTAGCTTTGAAGTTTTACGGGAGTGGCACAACAGTTCTGAGCCTCAGTTTCCACTTCTGTCATCTGGGGACCATAATGTTTGCCTCTGCCATCGCAGACCAGTTTGGAGTCGTGAATAACCCAATGTGTGATGAAGCACTTTGCAGGCTATGTAGCATCAGCCAGCAGTGAGGATTACAGCCTGGGTTCTGAGAGGTCCTTCTATCTCTTTCTCTTGAAGTCTGAGACAGGCAGCATGGTCCAAAGAGGAGCGGGGACACGCCGAGCTTGGTGTTCCGTAGTTTAAGGTTCCAGTGAGGCAGAAAAGACTTCATTTCTGGCTCTGACTCTGCCATCCTTTCTTCTCTTCACTGTCAGTACCTGGTAGGGTTTAAGGGAGCTCTGATCCCCTCCACAGTCCAAGAGTCCCAATTTCAGAGTATAGGCTCCCCATGGGAAGTCTTGCTGATTGCACTTTTCCGTAGTGCAGTCAGTCCTGTGGATGTCTGGCTGCTTTCCAGTGCCTAGAAAATGTTCATAGTCAGTGCATTCAAATTAGATATTACTTTGATCAGACTGCCATGGAGCAAAATAAAAGGTTCCCTTCATGCTCTATCGTGCAACAAAACAAACCAGGAGCAAAACAAAATTCCCTTTAAAAAATAGACAGCAGATGATAAGAACTTGAAAGGCAGACTCTAAAGCCTACATCCCAAAGGGCACAGAATGAGTCCCCAAAACTCTCCAAGAAGAAAAGAGGGTGTCTGTTTCTGTAGACAAATATTTGCACCTTGGCATCTATTGTAGTTGTAAAATGGAGATAGTTATTATGAACTGAGAAGTTCATCATCAGTGTCATTAGCATCAAATCCTATTCTAAGATACTTCTTCCTTTTTTTGTCCCCGGAGGGGTGGACAGCTGGAGAGCTATGCTGGGATCTTCAGAGGCTGTGCAGATTGAGAGAAGTTTACAGCATTTTCAATAGGGTGCCCTGTAGACAAATCATGGAAGCAAATGGAAGAGATCATTTATGAGGGGCAATCTGTGCTATTTTGGGGGGGGGTGCTGGGGGAATCCAAATGCTGGAAATCACAAATTAATTGGGTTTTGTATTTACTGCTCCCTTTGCATGTACTTTTAGGATTACCAATCATGGACCCATTCTGATTCAACTTTGGAGCTGTGGGTACATGGCATCCTGACCCCCCCAAAAAAAATGTTCATCTCTCCCACACAGAGACAAAAAGAACCTAAGAACCTCAGACAAGGCATTTAACCTCTCAGTGCTTCAGTTTCCTCCTCCATAAAATGAGTATAGGAATAGTAAACTTTAAAGTGCTATATAACTGTTTCTATTACACTATATATAGTTATGCTATATATAAATAGCTCTATATAGTTATACTATATGGTATTATATAAATGTTGTTTAGTAGTGGTAGTAGTATTTAATAGCAGAGTTAGGGAATCCTACTCTACTAGCAAAGAGGGCCCAGCCCAAATCCCTACCATGAGTAGAGTCCTAGACCAGAGATCAGCTTTGAATCCCACCTCTAAAGCTTACCAGCTAGATGTAACTGAAATCCTCTAGCTCATTGTGGGTAGGAGATGAATAGTTCATTCTCTGTACCTTTATTCCAGTACCTAGAACAGGGCTTAGCCCAGAGTAAGTCCTTAATAAATACTCATGCATTGCTTGATTTCCTCACATCTACAATAGTTGGTTTTTTTTTTTTTAATTGTTTCTGCTTCACAGAATCATCCGGAAAAATGGCATGGGGCTCAAAGGGGCTGATGAATGGATAGAAGGAAAGCACTTGGTAAAACCTGAAGGATTTGTATGAACGTGGGTGATATGGATGGCAGTACTGTTGCTGGCGGTCTCAATAGTGGAAATGATACCTCACAGTTCCCATTATCACTGCCCTGGCTAGACACCCGATATGCTGCCTCCTCAGCCTCCTGTCACACTAATCTTCTTAGTCTTCATGTACATTGCATCTCCTAAGTTGGCCACCATTCCTTGTGGCCAAATCCTCGTATTCTTGTAACTACAGATTCAGAGAATCTGGGCATTCCTCCATGTCCTCTCCTCTATACTATGTGGGCTCACAATTCATTTTTGCTCTAAGGTCACTCCCCTCACTGTACTGATGGCTAACTAAATGAAGCATTGGAGTGATCAAGGGCTGGAAGTAGAATCTGGAAAATGCAGGCTCAAATATTGTTGAACACTTCCTAACTGTGTGACCCTAGGCAAGTCACTTAGTGCCTCAGTTTCCTCATTCGTAAGAATGACATCTACCTCACGGAGAGTTTGTAAGAATTAAAGTACATATTACAAGAAAGTGCCTGGCAAACCTAACAGGGCTAATGTTGGCTATTACTGTTATACTATCATCTCCTACCAAGACCAATCTAGAAAAGGTTAGCAATGAGAGGGTGACTCGTGCATTCTTCAGAAAGCCCAAGGGCTAACTGGCAAATGGCCGGAGCTGGGAGGTCTCAGGACCTTCCATGCACAGCTGTTCTCATTTAACAGTCTTCTCACACTTGATAATACCTTCCTTATGACTGGGTTAAGAGGAAATGAAAGAAGAAGAAAAGGAGTCTCACCGTCAAGGGGTAATATGGAGGCCTTGGACAGTTTTCTGAGGTAACCATGATGATTCTATCCAAACAAATTCTATTGATGATGTTTCATCCCACCACCCCTTTATTAATTACCCACTATAAGGCAGCTAGTTGGCAGAGCAGAGAGAGCCCCGGACCTGGAGTCATGAAGACTCATCTTCCTGAGTTCAAATCAGGCCTCAGACACTTACTGTGTGACCCTGTTCAAGTCACTTAGTCTTGTTTGTCTCAGTTTCATCATCTACAAAAAGAGCCGGAGAAGAAAAATGGCAAACCGTTCTGGTATCTTTGCCAAGAACACCCCAAGTGAGGTCACGAGGAATCAAACACAACCGAAGACAAAAGAGCAACAAATTGAAGGTGACAACGTTTGTGCTCCCAGACCTTCTGGTCTGAGCAGATGAGGTCATCTCATTCAGAAAGATCTGAACACCAGAGTAAGGGGAGGGGCGGTATGAGGATTCCAGCCCATCAGAGTGTGCGGGGCCAGGCTGTAAGAACTGTGTGATCTACCCATACATCCTATGGCTACCTCCAGCGACAGGAGGGGAGCCCACCCACCTTATTTTCTATAAAAAACAATACCTAAAATGAGTAAAAATCAATGACAAAATGCTGAGGGAGATGAGGTCAGCAGATGAGACTAGGAAGGACTGTGGGAAAAGCTGGACGTTTGTGGTTCACAAGAACAAACCCCAAAACATGAAATGGTTTTAGAAATGTATTAAATCATCTGGTAAAGGAAAACAAGCTGGAAAAGAGGCAGGGCCCTCTCATCCAGAAGGGTTACATTACATGGGATGTCAGTAGGAGACCCAAACACAAACCACACATCTACACACTTAAGTTAAGCCAAGTTCCCAAGAGGGCAACTGAAAGCAAGGTAGATTGAAACAGACATGAGTAAACTTCAATAAAATTTGGATGAAGCCAAAACAAGCCTGGGGGGCCCCTTCCAAGTCCTTCATAGGGTAACCCCAAACCAGAGCACTCTGTGTATATCCAAGATCTGGTGGAGCCCAAAATACCTGGGAGCAAAACCCAGCATTTCTAGAAAGTTACTGGGGTCAGGTAATGTTCTGGGTCCAGAGAACCTTGAATCACATATGGCTGTATTTAAACAATATAACAATTTTTCCTGAAAATATATAATAAATAATTTTCCCTACACATTTGAATTGAACCATTACTCCAATCCAATCCAATCAATTCATCAACAGGTATTGTGTTGGACACTAGAGATACAAAGGTAAAACATGTAACCAGCCCTGCTCTAAAGGATGTTGAAAGCCCCAAGGAGACAAGGTGTACCTGTGTCTAAGAATAAAAATAATAAAGATTGCTAAGAAGACAGGGCATGAGAGTGTCTTGAATAAGACAAAGTTTCATATGGTCTATGATGCTTGAGCAGAGTTTTAGAGAAAGTGATGGATTCTATGAATCTCATCATAAGGAAAAAGGTCTTTGTAGAATCATGGTGTTAGAAAGACTCATAGCACAGCAAAAAGTTATCACTAATCGATCAATGTACATGTGGAAAGAGGTCTCTTGCCATGTGGCCTAGACATCCGTGCGTGTCCCTGTGGCATGTTCAACATTTTTATCAGATTTGGATAAAGTCATGGCTGGCCATTTTACCAATTAGCAAACACACTAAATGCAAGATTCAGAATCTGAATAATCGTGGTGGTCTAGAAGGGTGGTCTGAAAGGAGCGAACAAAAATTGAGAAGTATAAATGTAAAATAACAGAGAAATTATGGGAGAAAGCATTCAGGTGGCTCAGTGGATAGTGCTGGAACTGGAGTCTGGAAGACTGGATTCAAATCTGGCCTCAGACCCTAGCTATGTGACCTTGGGAAAGTTACTTAACCTCTGTTTGTCTTAATTAGCTGGAGAAGGAAATGGCAAACTACTCTAACATCTTCACTAAGAAATCTCATAGACAAGATGATGCACAAAGTCACCAAGAATTGGACACAACTCAACAATTCAACAACAGTGTGCACTGGAGGTAGAGAGTGGGCCTTGAATCCAGGAAGACCTAGGTTCCAGACTCGCGTCTGCTGTATGCTGACAGAATGACTCAGGACTTGTCTGACTCGTAAACTTCCACTGTCCTTCCTACACCTGAGCTTGCACTCTGAAGCAGGGCTGCGGCAGCTGCTTTCCCTCTCCATTCTACGCACAGATCAAGCAGTTACAACAAGTTACTATTTGCATATTAATGATCCTTGAGTCTAGTCTTTCATCAAATTCCCAATTTATCTGAATGTGAGACCAATTTCTTTTTCATGTCCAAAAATTAAAATGAAAATCGGCCAAATATTTTGTTGTTGTTGTTAACGAGCAGGCTAGGAGTATGGACAGAGTTACTGAGCTACATGAAATGAGTCGGACGTGACCCGTTATCACAGCTTCCCATGTACCTGTCCATGAATCTCTGAAACAAGCCCCGTCTTTAACTTGGGCCTCCTAAGAATGTAACCAGGGCCAAGCTTCTTTCCTCTTTAAATCAAAGCTCATGAGTCTCCAGTGATGGGGTTACTTAAAAAAAATAAAGTCTACTCAATTTTTTTTGTTATTTTTTCATACCCTAATTTTCTTCTGCATTCTTCTTTTCCTCCCTCTTAGAGAGTGAGCCCACTTCACCAAAAATTCCCATCACCAAAAAGAGGGAAAATTAGCAAAATCACAACATATGCTGTACCCCACATTCACGGGCTGCTCCCCAGACATCTGTAGACTCATGAGGGAGGTGCCTTCCCATATCACTTCTTGGGAGACAGGCTTGTTCCTTGCACTTTTGCAGCAATCATTTTTCATTATTATTCTGTGGTTTTTCTTTCTCTCTGTTTGCATTATTGAGGCTATTGCATATTGTCTCCTTGGGTCTGCTTACTTCATTCTACATCAGTTCATGAAAGACTTTCCAGGCATTATCTCAGCAGTCATCCAGCCTATCATTTTTTATAGTCAGGTCATATTCCATTACGTTCATGTACTGACATTTGCTGGCATTACCCAGTTTAGAGCCATCTACTGTGTTTCCACTTCTTTGTAATTAAAAAAAAATCACCTCCATGAAAATTTAGATAAATATCAGAAAAGAATTATCAATTTTGTAATTCCATACATAATACCTGGCCCAATAATGAACCTAGAACGACTGTTTAATACATACATCTTGACTGATTGATTGAAAAATACCTTTATTCTGTTAAAAAGGAAAAATAAAACCCTTGAGGCTCATTTTTATAATGAATTTAGCAATTTTATTTAGAATTATCAACTGAAACTGACCTCGGATGAGGAGGCCAGGTTTGTTATATGGTAAAAGCTGCTAAAGCTTGGACCAGAGTTAGTGAGAGTTGTATGAGAGTCATGGTGAGTAGCTATGACAAGAATTCTGCATTTAACCCTGGGAAAAACCAAGCCCTTCAGTTTTCCATATTTAACTCTCTCCCAGAAATCTTTGATCAAAGTAGACAAAATAGCATAATGACACCAAGCCCTTTTCTGTGGGAAGCGGCAAACAGCAAGGTAGCCGATTGCTGTAGGAGGTCAATAACTCCTACCTCAATATTTTTTTTCTCTCAAACACAAATATGCTTCACAAGTGAAGTGACCTTTTTGATGTGTCTTAAATCAACATGGCAACCCATTAGCGTGGCCACATCCATCTGGCCCTCCTTCTGTTTATCTGAATGATATACTGGTGTCACTCTGAACAGATTTCAATGCAACTTAACAAAAATACTAGAAGTAAATTTAGCAATGATCCTGAAACAAGTGCATATTTTGAAAAGCAGTCAGTGTTCTCCAGACATCCTCGGTGTGAGGAGATGGCTAAAGGAATTTTTTCCTCACAGTTCTTTCCATTGAGTTCTGTTCCATCCTTTCCATTTCCAAGTTCTGGGACTAGAGCTTTAGCTTCTGTCTCCTGATCTGGTCTCTCCATCCTTCCATCCTTACTACTACAACCGAGTTCAGCTTTCTGATCCTGCATTTTCATTATGTTTCAAGACCAAAAACATTCTGACAGTGTCTTCCTCTGGGGATTTCACTGAGTTCAAGGGACTTATCCTGGCATCCAAAGCCCTTGATGATCCGGCTCCTCAGGACCATATCAATGTGCAAATCCCCTGCATCCCAAGACCATGATCTCCCTTTGGACCAGGTTAATGTCTGACTTTGCACACATGCCTGGTTGAATCTTGCCTCTACAACTTTACTCATGTAATTCACTAATGTGGAATTTCTCCATCTCCTCAAATTGTGCCCATCTTCAAAGTCTATCTGGAGATTGCGTTTTCTTCTAGAAAGTACCACCCACCAACTTCTTCCTCTTACCTGCCCCACCCACCCATCCCCAAGCTGACTCACACTTGTCTGTCCTTCATTGAGCCAAACAATTTCTACATTATTTATCATGTCACTGAGTCACTTATTAAAGCATTTTAAAAATTAGATTGTTTGACCACAACTACAAAACACTTTTCACACAAATACAGTCAGATCTAACTAACTGGAAAAACATCAATTGCTCGTGGCTGGGTTGAGCTAATATAATAAAAATGACAATTTTACCTAAATTAAATTATATATTTAGTGCCATACCAATCAATTTAGCAAAAAAACTACTTTATAGAGCTAGAAAAAATAGTAACAAAATTCATTTGGAAGAATAAGCAGTCCAGAATATTAAGGGAATTAATGAAAAGAAATGCTAGGGATGGTGGACTAGCTATATGAGATTTCAGTCTGTATTATAAAGCAGCAGGCATCAAAACTACTTGGTCCTGGCTGAGGAATAGAGGAGTGGATCAATGGAATAGATTAGGCACACGAGATTCAGAAATCAATGACTGTAGTAATCTATTGTTTGATAAACCCCAAGACCCCAGTTTTGGGGAAAGAACTCACTGTTTAACGAAAACTACTGGGAAAACTGGATTATAGTATGGCAGAAACTGGAAATAGACCATTATCTAACACCATATACCAAAATCAAGTCTAAATGGGTGCATGATCTAGGTATAAAGGTTGATACTGTAAGCAGTTTTGGAAAACAAGGAATAGTTTACCTGTCAGATTTATAGAGAGTGGAAGACTTTATTACCAAACAAGAATTAGAGAGCATTATAAAATGCTAAATGGATAATTTTGATTATATGAAATTGAAAAGCTTCTTTACAAACAAAGTGAATGTAACCAAGATTAAGAGGGAGGTGGGAAATTGGGAAAGAACTTTTACAACCAATGTCTTTGATAAAGGCCTCATTTCTAAAATGTACAGAGAGTTGAGTAAAATCTATAAGAATATAAGTCATTTCCCAATTAATAAAGGGTCAAAGGATATGAACAGGAATTTTTCAGAGGAAGAAATTAAAGATATCTATAAGCATATGAAAAAAATGCTCCAAATCACTATCGATTAGAGAAATGCAAATCAAAAGAACTCTGAGGTACCACATCTCATCAGTCGGATTGGTTAAGATGACAAAACAGGAAAATGACAAATGCTGGAGAGGATGTGGAAAAATTGGAACACTAATGCATTGCTGGTGGAGTTGTGAACTGACCCAACCATTCTGGAGAACAATCTGGAATTATGCCCAAAGGGCAATAAATAATTTCATACCCTTTGACTCAGCAATACCACTTCTAGGGTTGTATCCAAAAGAGATCATAGAAGTGGGAGGAAGACCTATATGTACAAAAATATTTATAGCAGCTCTTTTAGTTGTGGCAAAGAATTGGAAATTAAGGGGATGTCCATCGATAGGGAAATGGCTAAACAAGTTGTCGTATATGAATGTAATGGAATACTATTGGGCTATAAGAAATTATGAGGAGCGAATGGACTTCATAGTTACCTGGAGAGGCTTATACGAACTGATGCTGAGTGAGAAGAGCAGAACAAGGAGAAATCGGTACACAATTACAGACACAACATATGTGTGATGGACAGCTTTGATAGACTGGACTCTTCTCAAAAATACAGGGTTATAAGTCAACTCCAAAAGACTCATGATGGAGAGAGATGTCTATATTCAGAGAAAGAACAAGAAAGAACAGAGTTTGAATGCAGATTGAAGCAAACTACCTGCTCTCTTTTTCATGTTTGGTTTTGTTTCTTCTTTTCCATTGTTCATTCCATCCGATACCATCCTTCTTTATAACCTGACTAATGTCTAATGTGAACCTATTTACAATTCCTATACTTGATTGCACACCGCCATGTTGGGGGTGAAGGGGAGGGAGAGGGAGAAAATTTGAAATTCAAGAAATTGTGGAACTGAATCTTGTAAACTAAAAGAAAACAAACAAATTAATAAAGACCAAATAATTTTAAAAAATTAGATTGCTATACTTTTGAGGGCAAGAGCTATTCCATGTAACCAATGGAAAGTCCAAGAGATATAATTTCTGGGTAATTAATTATTTTATTAATTATGGCTACAAATAATTAAAACAAGGATGGCCACTTGACTTTTTCTCATAAACCATAGATGAATTTTGGGAGCTTCTGAATGCTTAAAAAGCCTTTGGAAATGTGGGTGTACCTGAGGGTGCAAATCATCTCTGATTGATTGATCAGTGGTGGATCAACTCAGTCAATGAGGGGGTGGACATATTAATGAGGAGGTAGCAGAAAATGTCTTCAGCTCTTCCTGAGAGAGCATGACCTAATGAAGAAGCTCAGCCACCTCCAGGAATCTGGACAAATCTACCCAGAGCTCACTGTTAGATTTCCCCTCCATAAGCTAGGTCACCCCAAACTCCAGTGGAAACTTAAAAGGTCAGAGAGGGGCTCTTTTCTAAGGGCAAGATCTCACTTACTATTGGAAGGTCTCCAAGCTGAGTGAGGTTCTACCTGAGATCAAAAAGCATGTGCCCCACGGATTTGGACAATCTCATTTATCAGCAATGTCCTTCAGATTCTGAATAAATCAACTACAAGGGGTTGATTTCTGAATGAGTTTATAGAAAACAGAAAATCTTAATCTCAATTAATGACTGATTATTAACATAAAAGAGAAATAACTTATCTCAGCCATAGGCTGCTTTTGTATCCTGGTGTGAATCAAAGAATTTATTTTTTTTATTTAATTTTCATCCCTGAAGCATAAATGTATGTGTATTATTCAAGTTTAAGACTACAGTAATCCACTACATGGGGTATCACCTTGAAGGGTAGTAATGGCTGACTTACACTGAATTTTCTTGTCTCCCTCCTAGCCCCTTGAAAGGGCTTCAGCTAAATCCTTCCCAGGACTTGCTTATCTTCTCAGTGGAGGACGGGAGTAGCTGAAGGGGTGATTTTTTTCTCTTTGTCCTTTCTACCCAGCCCTTCTCCTCTCTTGAGATTGTCATGTGCCACACCTTGTTAGAACTTTTAGTCTAGGGATAATAGAATAACACTCAGGAATAAGAGGAAGACTATAGGTTACCACTCTAGAATGAAGCTAATTCATTATGTCATGCATTTATATGCAAATGTAATATGTAATACATTTAAATTCAACTTCTTCCAAGCCTTCAAAAATCAATTTCACCAAGACAAAAGAGGCAAGTCCTGGCACTCTCCTTCTCTCTCTCTCTCTCTCTCTCTCTCTCTCTCTCTCTCTCTCTCTCTCTCTCTCTCTATACATATGTATGTATGTATGTATTGTGTGTATATATGTATAAATATGTGTATAATCACTCCCAAAGGGCAAAATTATGTGGAAAGAGAGTTGTTGTTCATCCTTACTAATCAAAGGAGTTCAATGACATAGCAATGTTGGGGGCAAGGTACATTCCATTCACCTGTGGCTGATCAATCCAGTACAAAGCCAGAAGACTCTACCACAGGCCAGGCATAAATGTTCCCTTTGAACATTTGGGATGAGGATGCCCCTCGATTTGCACATCTCCTGTAGCCTTTGTGCTCTGGTGATATGCTTTGCTCATTGAGCATAGTGCATTTTTGGATGTGAGCATGCTATAAGAGGTGGTCCTATTGTATCCATGTATTGGTGTCTCCTATGTCTCACAAGTAACACTAAAGCTCTCTCAGAGACCTTCAGAGTTCCCTTGTACCACTTCGGACTTCTGTGTGAATGCTGGACCCACTTGAGTTCTCTTTAAAATAGTCTTAGGTAAATGTACATTTGTTACTTGAGTTATATGGGCAGCCCATCAGAGTTGTCCTCTGGGCAGGAGTTTGAATGCATGGCAGTTTAGCTCAAGCAAGGACTTCAGCATCTGGTACCTTATCTTTCCAGGTGACCTTCAGAATCTTTGTAGTATAATTCAAATAGAAGAAGTTGGATTTTTCAGGCATGGCACTGGTAGACTGTCCAGGTCTCACTGGCATACAACACTGAGGTCAGCACAAGGGCTCTGGAGACCTTCAGTTTGGTAGATAGCCTAATACCTCTTGTCTTCCACACTTTCCTTTGAAACATCTCTAATACTGAGCTGGCCCTGGTAAGTATATGTTGACCTCATCATTTGTGTGGATATCCCTGGGAGGTATACTTCTCATAGGAAAGTGAGCTTATCCACAGCATTTGCTGTAACTGATGGCTCCATGTATGGATGGTGTGGTGCTGGCTGACTGAGAACCTTTGTTTGTTTTGGGTTTTTTTGGTGTTGATTGTCAAACCAAAATTATCACAAACAGCACAGGATTGATCCATACTCTATTGAATCTCAGCCCGAGAAGCTATGTTGAGATTGCATAGTCATCTCTGAACAAATCTTATATACCAACTCTCCCTCCACTTTAGTCTTGGCTTGTAACCTTTTCAAATTAAAGAGTTTACCATCAGTACGGTAGCTGTTTTGACCCGACTGAAGGTGTTTAACAACATTGTGAAAAACATCGTGCTGAAAAAGATGGGAGCAAGGATACAGGCCAGGTTTACTCCAGTGGTGACTGGGAAAGCATGAAAATATTGTGCTTTGTCCAGAAGCCGTGCAAGCACACCATCATGAAAGTGGTGCATAATCCTGATTAACTTCTCTGGGCAGTCAGATTTCACCATGCCATTCCACAAGCCCTAACAAGTGGCAGCATCAAAGACCTCGGTCAGATCTACAAACGTCGTGTGCAGACCTCTTCTCTGCCCCTGCCTTTCTTCTGGAGGTGTCAGGCAGTGAGCACCATGCTGACAATTCCTCAGTACTTTCTAAAGCCACATTGGCTCTTGGGCAGATGCACATGTTCCAGGTAAAGGATCAACTAATAAAGGAGGCAAGAACTAAGGCAACAAACCACCTGTGAATGTCACAGAACAAGCTGCATCCTTTTCCTTTATAAAGATGGACAATGATCTTGGTCTCCTCAGGTGTAGCCTCCTCTTGCCGTATAACCTGGGAAAGTCTGCCAGCGTTTGTATGAGCAGTGGCCTCCCTGCCCCCTAAATATCTGCTGCAATGGAATCAGCACCAGACACTTGGCCACACAAGAGGAACCTAATGGTGTTCACTACTTCTTCAATTGGAAGTTCCACTACAGAGGAATTGACCTCAAGCTCAGGTATATGGTCAATGGCTTTAGCATTGGTGGATGACAGTCTGTTAAGAGTGCCATGAAACATGATGGAGAGAAATATGTGCATCCAGAGAAAGAACTAGAAAGAACTAAGTTTATATCCAGGTGGAAGAAAAATACTCAATCTTTTTCCTTCTCTTATTTGGTTTTATGTCCTCTTTACCATTTTTTATTCCAGCTGGTACAATCTGTCCTTATAACCTGACTAATGTATAATGTGAAAGTATTTACAGATCCTATACTTGACTATATGCCGCCATGGCGGGGGGAGGAGGGAGGGGGACAAAATGTGAAACTCAAGGAATTGTGGAATTGAATCCTGTAAACTAAAAGGAAACAAACAAATTAATTTAAAAAAATAAATAAATAAAAATGACCAAAAAAAAAAAATTAAAGATAACACCACAGGAAAAAACAAAAGAATGCCATGAAAGTGTTCAGTCCCTCTCTCCAGGATCATGTCCTATCACTGATCAGTGTGATTCCATCAGAGCTGAGAAGTTGAGATACACCAAAGGTCTTTGGTCCATAAATCATCTTCGAGGCATCATAGAAGTGCTTTGGGTTGTTGCTATTTGTGTCAAACTAACCCTGATCTGCCTTCTCACTAAGCCAAAAATCCTGCATCTAAGCTTTGCTCTCACTTTTTGATGGAATTTAGGCTACTTTCTTAGATGAACTGCCCTGCCAGTAGACCCTGTGGACTTCCCATTTTCCATTTAGCAACTTCAGAATTTCCTCATTATTTTCATCACATAATCCTAATGTTTGTGAGTGTTTTGGCTCAAGTGAGCAAATGTGCCCACTCCTTTTCTGCTCCCTTGTTGCTGTGTGCAGTCAGATCTCCCTTCAGGTCAATGATGAACTGTTTCCTAACAGAGAGGTGCTCTGGTCTCTTGACATCAAATCTCTTGTCAGTAGTCTTGCTATGAGGCTGCCACTTTTGCTGAATGTGAATGTTTAGCTTGGCAAAGCTAAGTCTATGATTGACCCAGTACTCTGTGCCACAATCTCCTTCATCACTCTCACATCCTGCCTGTGACTTCTCCTGACAATGACATAGTTTACTAGATGCCAGTACTTGTCACAAGATGCATCCTCAATGCTTTGTTGCCTTTGGTTAAAGAGAAGATAGTGCTGGTGATGAGAAGGTCATGAGATACATAATCTTCAGGCATGAATGATGGTTGCTTGCTGTCTTCAGCTCTTTTCCTCCACAGAATTGCAACTGAAGAATTTATTTCAAGGAAAACCTTTCAAACAGTTAGAGTTTTCCAGAAGGAGGATCGACTCTGTTGGTATGTGATGAGTCGCCTTTCACTAAGTGTCTTTGAATGAAGAGTGGATGAGCATTTGCAGCAAATATTGCCAAGGGGAATTCCAGATTCAAGTAGACCTTGGACATAGCTCTATGGTGCCTTCCAACCTTGAGATTTGGTTATTTTGTGAGCTTCTATTGGGCATGTAATACTGTTACACTGAAAAGAATTCAGAACCAGGAATTACAAGATGGTCTCCTTTGGCCTTTCCAGACTTCATCCTTTCATCTATAAAATAAAGATATTATGCATGCTGCCTACTAGCCTTCTGTATGTGTATCCCTCCTAATAGATGTGAACTCCTCAAAGTCAAGGACAGAGGCCTTGTGCTTATAAATGCTTTGGGATGAATGAATCTTCCATTGTGATCATTTTTCAAATAGGGCTGATTAACTCTCCCGAAGGTTGAATAAAGAATTGATGTAGATACAGTTTATTTTTTGTGAGATAGAGAGAGAATCATGGCATTAATAGTTCCTTTTGAACTCCCCCTGGCTTAAGCAATTCTATTCTTTCAGAGAGTTTTGACTTCATTGATCTCAAGCCTTAATTCTTCCTCCCAGGAATTATTTACATCAAACTAAGATGAAAAGTCTCCATTTTGATCCTTACCTCCTTCCGCACTTTCCTCAACCATTCACAAATAGCCCCTGGCTGGTAGAGGTCAGTGTTTTAGATAATCATTCAAGTCAGAGCTCTGATCATCATAATTCATTGGAGAAAATCCATTTTTTGTTGGATGGGAGTCAGGTCATAATTGAGACTGAAAAACACAGTTCTATCACATCAATGGAAAACAAGCCCACTTAGGATCTGCTACTTGGTTTTATCATCCTATCGAAACTATTTTAGCAATTTGCTCTTTAATTCCCATGCTCTGCACATATTTTTTGCCATGTTGTAGAATATGGCAGTCGTTATGTTCTGAGAAGCAGAATGTTCTCTATCTTCTATTCTGGTCTTTAGCTCTGAAGTGGCAAATGGAATTTGGATGCAGTTGATACATTGTCACAGTCAAAGTTTTAACTAAAGTCCATGTCATTCCTGGGCTTGAAATTCTATCAGATGTGCCAATAACTAAAATTAGGAAGTAGAATCTCGATGCCCTTACCACAACAAGAAGTCACTTTTCATCTAATCTCTCATGGGTGTTGGCGCGAGCTTCCAAACAGAGAAAATATGAACTCTCGTGGACATTTCAGATGAATATATTAGAAAAATATTCATCTTCTCTAGTTATATAATCTTAGAGCCACAAAGGACATTAGAATGACAGCTCTAAAGATAGCTCTAAGGATCTCCAAGGCCATGTAGACCCAACTCTACCATTTTATAACCGAGAAAATCAGAGCCCAGATGGTTTCTATAGCACACTGCTGGTCAGAAAGGCAGGAAATCAAAGATGCAGGAGATGAACCCATCTTCCTGGACTTGAAATAAGCCAGCTTTCCTTCTCAATATGTTGCCACACACTTCTCCCCATTCCTATAAGAATCCATCCAGTTGCTCTCGAATAACTCCCTTTCAAGGCTTTAGGCACCAGATTTCTCATTTGTAGAATAAGAAAGACTGGATTAATTGAATTCAAAGGTGACTTTCAGTTCAATCGTTCTGCAGCCAACAACCCAGAGTCCATTTGCATAAGACTCTGCACTGGGAGAGATTGAATACTCAGGGCTCTGAGGTTGCACAAGGGGTAGAGTTGGCAAGAACTTGAGAGAAATCTCTATTTTCTTCATTCCGACTTCAAGAAAGAAGACACGTGGTCAAAGAAACCCTTCCAAACCCTGAAGGGAAAGAGAGACTCAGGGAAAAAGCTGACATGTAGAGGAGTCAGCACCATAGTCATATCCCTATCCCCAGATTGTCCAACAGATACTTTGAAAAATTGGGTGACGTCACAGACTCTTTGTCTTGGTAGAGCTGAGATAACTTACTTCCAGTGGGAGAACTTATTCTCTCGATATATTTTCTGATATATTCTCATTTGTATACCTGCTTGGGTTTTGGTATGCTATGGGCTTAGACATGTGTTTTTTGTGGAACTAGCATTTGATGGAAAGAGAGTCAAGCCTTTTATATAGAGCTGCAAGCACTCCTTCCCTATTAAGGAAGAGTGATTAGGAGCTCAGCTTGAATCTAGGAATTATTTACCCTAGACTAATAATATTTAAGGGGATAGATATAATGCTCACATCAGAGAAAGGGTATCAGGCTAGAATTATATCTATCCCCTTAAATATTATTAGTCTAGAGTAAATAATTCCTAGATTCAAGTTGAGCTATCTTTTCACTCCAATCTCCTGCCTCCCCTCTAGGCAGGAATCAAAATGTCCCTCAGAAAAGAGTGGTGGAGGAGACTTTCAAAATCTATTCATTTCTCCCTACAAACCCTATTTAGACAGACCCATGTGGACTCATGTAACCAACATGGGCACAATGTTAATCCCCAACCCCTTCTGTGATTCAAGAATTTCTAGTTAAATGGAGCTCAGTACTTTGTAAAACAGCCAGTGGATAAGGGGACAACATACAGGTTGAAGGAAGAAAAAGGTTTCAAGAAACAGGTATGAAAAGGAGGTATATCCCAACATGGGCAGCATTCTATAAAAATACAAAAGATAGAATAAATCATTTATATAACATGTAATGAAAAATTGCATAAAACTGATGCAGCCCAAATAAGATTAGAATGTGCTGATTGAGGGGGGAAAAGAATTTGCATCCAATATTTCTGATGAATATCTTGTATCTAAGAAATATTAAGAATAACTACAAATGGACAAAAACAATAGCCTGTCCCCAATGCACTAGTGGTCAAAGGATATATACAGACAGTTTTCAAAGGAAGAATCACAAATTTTTAATGGCAGGAAACTTTCCTTCTGTCACTTTGGCTCCCTGGATTCCCTGCTCTCAAGTGTAGCCTCAGAGAGAGTTGTATGGCCATGTGCTCCCAGGAGGACAGAACTTAGTGGGCAAGGGCATTTTTTCACCAAATCCATTGCTGAACCAGAGAATCAATGACATCGGACTCACTATCCCTCTTCTCCCATGCTATGGTTGCAATAGCTCAGGATTATGTAGGTAGATCGCCCAGAGATAGTTGGGAGAAAGGGGAAGAAATCAGGCTAATAATCCCTGGAAGGACTGATTCCTACATTTTCATTCTTAATTATTATTTATCTAATCTACAAATGTGTTAAGCTATATATTAATCATAGAGGGAGTATGGCATGGTGAATAAATACAAAGCTAGTTTCAGATTCAGAAAGATCTAGGCTCAAGTCCCATCTCGGACACATATGTCCATGTGACCTCAGATAAGTCACTTAACTTCATGCCTCAGAAGTAATATAATGCCTTAAGTAACTCTCTACAACCATCAGTAAATAAGGGGGGGAGGAGGAATGACCTACATTGAAAGGGGAAGTTTCCCAACCTAAGCGTTCCGTACGTGAATGAGATCATGGGTCTAGTCACAATCCACTACATGATAAGCATTGTGCTATCTAGAATTAAGAAAGGCATTGGCTAGCTAGTAGCATTTGAGCTGGGCATTGAATAAAACTAGTAGGAATACTAGTTGGGTAAAATGAGAAGGAAGCATCTTCCAGACACTGGATACAAAGGAACTGAGATGGCAAATGGAATTTTGTATATGAAATGCAGAAAGCGGTCTAGTTTGGCTGAACCAGAGAGGGCATGAATAGGACTAGTGAGGATTCCTTGAAAGAAAGTCACGTCGCAATTGCGAGGGACTTTAATGCCAAACAGAGAAGTATAGATTTCATCCAAAAGTAGTAGAGAGCCTTTGAAGCCATTTGAGCAGGGGACAGACATGGTCAGGTCTGTGTCTTAGGAATACAAATGCTAAGGAAGGTTTTCTCAACTATAGCTTCAATTTATAAGATAGCACAGCAATGGCCACAGGATGGGGTAAGGCTTGGGACAAAGTCGATAATGTTTCCCCAAAGCCTTAGCTCCGGGTCAGAAAAGTGGGACATAAGCTAAATGAGATCAAGTGAGATTACACAGAATAAATACATAAATTGGGGACATAGTTGTTACTGGAAATCAGGGGATTTGAAACAGTGCTGAGCTACCTAGAATAAAAAATGAAAATCCCAGGAAGTCTCAGCCCCGGTGGGCAGCATATGCAGTTTGTGATAATGCAGCTTCTGAATTCATAGAGCAGAACACCTGTATGCCCTTAACAAGGTCACAGGGGATTCTAGGTATGTTTTATTGATCAACTTTTGAAATTGCTCTAGATAGGCTGCAAGAAGCTGGATAAAGGATTCTGAACTGTGAACCCCCAAATGGAGCTCCTTGCTCTGCATCCCAAATACAACTTATGGCACCAGGTCTGCAGGCTAGCAGTCAGAGTTAAGAGAATCAACATAGGGGATAAAAGAGGGAGTGAAGAGTCTAAGCCAAAAGCCAAAGACGGCCAATCAGTGGCCATTAGATGCAAGCATTGGGTTCAGCCACATAAACAAAGCATGCATCCTCCTTCCCTGCCTTTGTGAGGACAACATTTACCCAATAGGCTGCTTGTCCAGGTCACACTAGGGAGCAAAATCAGGTTTATTTTGCATTTGAAACTATGGCATGAAGTAAACCTTTAACAGAAGAAAGTTTAAGACCTATGTTCTCATGGCTCATTGTTTCTGGAAGAATCCTGGAATCCATCTCTAAAGAATATTGCACCAGATTAAATTCTGAGAAGATGGCTGGGTGATAGACAGCCAAGGGCTTGGCATTACCCAACCACACCCAATTGATAGGGGAAAAACACATTTTTTTTTCAAAATCAGCAGCTAAACAATGACAAGAAGAGGAAGACTCAAAGAATTCAACACAAGGGAATCCTTACAGAAAATCACAATTCGTGGAAAACCAGGTCATCCATCTTTCATATTTCTTGTTCTTCAGCTTCCAGGCCTAGGACCTTCTAAAGCCTCTGCCAACCTTGGCTGGAGGCAGCCCTAAGTCTAGCTTAGTGACTGGAGTTTCATAAACATCTCACCACTCCCAGGTTGGTGAGTTGGGCCAGATATGAGTTATAGAAGAAAGTGTGTGTGTGTGTGTGTGTGTGTGTGTGTGTGTGTGTGTGTGTGTGTGTGTGTGTAATGGGGAGGAGGGGAACAGTTTCCATCACCCTGTAGATTAATATATATCCTAGGGAAGAAAGCTGTAGAGGAGAGGACAGGAAGTGTAGTCATTTTTTTTAAAGAACTAATTTAATGATATGTAGAGGAATAAAAAGCCAACGAGAGGGATAAGAATGTGAAAATGAGAGAACAGCAGGGGCTTCTAAGAGCTTTCTCTCAGCAGTGTACCAAGGAAGCTTTCACCAACCCTGTCCTGCCAGAGCCCTGATGTCAGCCTGGGGACTGGAAAAATGTCAATTGCAAATAGGAAAATGGAGCCCAGAAGACTTAGAATAGGAAAAGTAAGGAATAGGTTCACATAAAGTGAGTTGGCCTATGGCTAGTGACCCATGGGACATTCTCACTTCTTGACCAACGTGGATTTTATAAAAAAAAACAAACTACTGTGGTCTGAGAAAATAAAGAACTGATAGTGAGGGTGGGAGAAGGCATTATAGGAGCCCTGGGCCTCCAGGAGTAAAAGGATCATTTAGCTGATGTTCGGATCATAAAGTGGGAGCTAAGAGGTCATTAAGTGCTAGGACCTCATTTTGCAGATAAGAAAACTATAGCTTAGAATGGTGAAGGGACTCAGTCAGAATGTCTGAGCTAAAAAGTATCTTAGACACAATTTAGAGCCCACATTTTTTTTCCTAAATCCCAGACTGTAGGACAAACCACTGTGCCAAGAAACATCAAAAACACCACAGAAAAACCAACAGTATGGTTGATAATGAAAATAAAAGCTTACTGAGAAGGGGAAAAAACAAGTTTAGAAGAAAGGAACTTCTTCACTGAAAAAGTACTTCTCAACAAACGAATTAAACAGGAAGCTGAAAGTATTAGAGATTCCAGAAGGATCCCTAAATGAAAATGAATCAATGAAAAAACAACCTCAAGAATTGGTCAGAAGAGCAATCAGAGAATATAAATTATGTATGTGTATATACATATATAAATTATATATATATATATGCATATATATACATATATACATGTGTGTTAAGAAATTCGTCTCTCAAAAAAGTAAAGAAGTTAGAATGGGAGGCAGCAATGGTCTACAAAAGAGCAGTCATTAAGAAAAGGGAAAGGAAATTGTAGCAGAAAAACATATTTGAAAAGAATCAAAAGATAATAAGACAATGCCCAGAGAAGCAGGAGAGAATTAGAGATGACCGACAGCTTTTGTAAGGTTGTAGCATCGACAAAAAGGCCACAGGACCACAATGTTTCTTTACAGTCTTAATTAAAACCATGAAAAAAGAGAAATTCCATTCAGAACAATTACAAAACATAAAATACAAGGGAGTTGCTGTCTAAATATGCATGTCAAAAATTGCAGAAATACAATGAGCATGGCACTCTTTACAGAATTGGAAGAGTCCATCAATCAGCAAGCTCTTATCAAGTGCCTACTCAGTGCTAGGGGCCGTCCTAGGTGCTGGAGACACAAAGGCAAAAATGAAAAGACCCTCGTCCTTGAGGAGCTTACGCCCCATTGAAGGAAACAACATGTAGACATATAAGGACATTTAAAATGGGCCCAGAGTAAATACTCGGTTGTGGGTGGGGAAATGCTTGCAGCAGTGCCTGGGCTGGGATGGATCGGGAGAGACCTCCTGTTGAAAGTGGAACTTGAGCTGGGTTTTAAAGGAAGCTAAGACAATCTAAGAGGCCAAGGTAAGGAGAAAGTGCACTCCAATCATGAGTTCCTGACTAGGTAAAGGCACGAAGAAGGGAGGTGACAAGTCATGGAGGAGGAACATCAAAGAGGCCAACAGTACTGAAGCGTAGGGTAGATTAGGTGGTGTGGAGCATCTGGTACTAAGTCTATGAGGGTACCCGGGGGTCTGATTTTGAAGGACTTTAAATAGGAAACAGAAGAATTTGCATTTTGCCCTCAAAGCAATTCATTATGTCTTGAGCTTTTGAGTTGGGGAGTCAAGTGGCCACCTCTGGGTTTCAAGTTATCACTTTGGCCATTGTGTGGAGGAAGGATGGGAGGGATGAGACATCAGAGGCTGAGAGCCCCATCTTGGAGGTTAATGTAACAGAAGAGGCAATGGAGGTCTGAACTAAGCAGTGGCCATTGGCATGGAGAAAATATGAAAAATGTGAGAGATGTTTCAGAAGTAGAATCGGTAAAAATGGACATTAGGAGGGCTCGAACGTCCCTGGGGAGCAGTGCAAAGAATTACAGGATCAGGATCAAAGGAATCAAGTTAAAATGCAGTGATTCTATTTACTACAAGTTTGACCAAAGCAGGGACATCTCTATGCCTCAGTTTACTCTGACAGCTTTTAACCTTAAAAATATGACCCTATGATATTGATAGGAATCTTGGCTGATTTCCTCTAGTTGGAAGGATTAAACCATAAGAGAAAAGCATATTAATTAGGGTTCAAAGGCCTGGGATGCAGATTCTGGCTCTACTGACAGCAGACTGACTCCCTGTGAGATGGGAGAGCCTGAGAATCTCTAGGCCCAGCCCCCTTCTTGTCAAAAAGACAGGCTTGGCATGGAAGATGATTGACATTCACAGAGCCCGCAATCTGTGATCATGGGGTTCTGCTCCCCCTGCTCTCTTCAGATTATGCTGGAAACCTTTAATTGCACCAAGAAAGGTCAACTCCTCTAACACAGGGTCTTGTTTTGTTTTGTCTCACTGCCTCCAGGGCCTAGTTCAGTTCATAAAACAAATAGGTGCTCCATAAACATTGGTTGGCTTGACTTGTTATTCAACTGACATTCCTCAATTTAATCTATAGGACATTCCTCATTTTAAAAAGAACTCTGAGTAGTAGTAGTGATGATGGTGAGTAGTAGTAGTAGCCGTAGTAGTAGTAGCAGCAGTTATAGTGTTCAGGAAGAGCTAGCCCCTCTGTTGTGAGGGCTCGCTCGGCCCCTTTCTGGGCTGCTGCTCTTCCACTGTTGGTCTTCGCCTGTTACCCAACTCCCACCTGTGGCTCCAAGTAGCCCCAGTCAGCATCCGCACCCCGATAAAACCATCTCAGCAGATGGACTAAACAAGGCTGAGTGTAGCTGACAGGTTTAGAGCTGTTGGTGGGTTAGAGGATGCCTCCCTCAAACACGTGAGCAGTTTTCCTGGCAGAACAGGCAGAGGAGAAGAATTTGTTCCATGGCCATGAAGGAAGCTGAAGCAGGCAGTGCAGAGTTCTGAGAGGCTGGTCAGACACTGAACACCAAGGGCATCCATCACATCCTAGGCCACTCACAATTATCATGACTTTTGTCCTCCCTCTGAACTTTAATGTCTCTGGAAGAGAGAGTGAGACTGAGGACTCTGTGCAGACCTGCCTCACTTAAATCCAACTCGTTCACAAGTCAAGACATCACTCAAGAGGGATGTGGTTGGTCTTAAACAAAAATGAAGGATGAGCAATGACAGAGGGGAGGAGGAAGAGGAAGAGGAAGCATTTATATAAGCACTTTAAGGTTTATAAGACAGCAGAAATATTATTGTATTTGATCACAAAAACCCTGGGGTAGATGCTGTTCTTCTTATTTTACAGATGAGGAAACTGGGGCTGGGAGAGAGCTGGTAAGTGTCTGAGGTGTGCTTTGCAGTCAGATCTTCCTAACACCAAGTGCAGCCTCTCACACACTGCCATGCCCAGCTGATGTATGGTAGTAGAGATTACTCTCCCCAGTTTACAGATGAGAAAAGAGGCAGAGAGAGAGTAAGCGATTATTTCCAGGATCTCGCAGCATGGAAATGGAAGAGGTGGGTGTCAAACCCGTCTCTGCATTAAGAGCTGAGTGCTCACAGTCTGTGTGAATCTTAGAAGAACCTTCTATTCAATGGAATTCCATTCAGTCCACATCTGTGAAGTAGCTACTGGGTGCCAGGCACTGTGCTGAGAACCTGCCTCACACCACCTCCTAGGGAGAAATGGAAATCCATGGAGGGGAGCGCCCTGTAAAGGTTCCAACTACCGGAGTATGTTGGCTAGTGCTTCTGAACTGCTTTCCCTTTTTGTCTTTTATTCTTTGTTAAAAGGGAGAGTTCTCTGGAAGAAGGGGAATACGTTGGGAAATGTAAGTGACATAAAAAGAAAACACATAAAGAACGTTTCATTTTAAACATTTTGTTAAAGATAGCACTTTTCAAGTGAGGGAACATCAGGTCATCTTCCAGGATCCAGTGAGATCACTGAGTTGCAGGCTAAGATGATGTTCAACAGAGCAAGAAATCAGTGCGAAGTCAATTGTGTGCTGGCTTCCATCCTTATCATGATGTTTGCCTTTGCCGACAGCCCTCTCCTAGATAGCCTTCTTTTGGGAAATCCAATAATGTAGTTTGTTCTATCGGCTTCCTGAACGCAGCCAAAGTACATCTTTGGCTTTGTTCCCATCCTTTATCAACAGCTGTGACAGGAGCACAGTGATTATGACCTCACAAAGCAAACAGTGACCATGCTCAGCCAAGGGCCACTGGGGCATAACTCTAATACACTTAACGACTTTCAGAACTTTTGATTCCAGAGGATCTCTAATCTGATGGCCTCCAAAGACGATGAGCTGAGCCGTTCTCCTGCAGGTTTGAAGGCAGGCTATTCCTAACTATAGAACAAGTGGCTGTTCATTCCATGTGTCTGAAGTTTGCTCATCTGTAAAATAGACACATCTGTAGTCTCTACTTCTTGGGGTGTTTGGGAGACTCCAAGGAGATAATAAAGGTAAAGAAAGTCCTTTACAAATATTAGAATGCTATGAAAATGACGCGTGTTCTTGCATCATCACTATCTGTATTTTCCTTCCCCCTTTAATCCCACCTCTCTGTTTCCGTCACGACGTTCCCCTCTATCCTAATGAGTCCCAAGGAAAATGGATCCCTTTCGTCCTGTTGGGCAAGAAGACTCTTATTGGGAATGAATTCTACTGTCTCCCGGAGATATCTAGGACAGGTGCTGAGCGGGTTGTTTGGCCAGCACAGGAGTAGGGAAAGTGGTAAGCTGATGCCGATTCAATAGAATCTAAAACAACAAAAGAAAAAAAACACACTCTGAGACTGGCTGAGGAGGAGATGGCAGATTAGGGATGTCTAGGGAAAAATCTGTAGTAAAAACCATACACATCCACACACACACACACACACACACACACACACACAGGTGAAAGACCCAGATGCTGGGGTTTATGGAGTGTGCTGTAGGGACCAGAAAAGGCCTCCTGTAGAAGAAAGCAGGGCAGGGGAGTCATGGGGAAAGGCAAGAATTCTAAGAGAAAAAAAGGAGTGGGGGAGAACATTCCAGGAATGGAGAGAAGCAATAGTCAGGGCAAAGACAAGAGTAGAACAGATGAGACGTACACAGGGAAAACTACTACTGAACACACAGGGGTCTTATGCACTAAAGAAAGGAATTTTTGGATGGCTGAATCAGGGTTGGTACTTGATTATGATGGAATACTACTGTTCTATAAGAAATGTGAAGGATGATTTCAGGAAAACCTGGGAAGATGTATGAACTGACACAAACTGAAATAAGCAGAACTAGGAAAATATCATACTCTGTAACAACAGTATTGTAGCAATGGTCAGCTGTGGAGACAACTACTCTGATCAATACGATGATCCACAGCAATCTCAAAGCACTGGAATGAATAATTGTACAAATGCCCTCCACCCAGAAAGAGAACTCACGGACGTTGAGTACAAATTGACGTTTGGTTTTTCACTTTGTTTTTCTTGCCCCTCTCCCCCAACATGACTAATATGGAAAGATCTGTTACATGATGTCCCATGTATAATGAGTATGGTATTGCTTGCCTTCTTGATGGATGGGAACAAAGATGGAGGGAGGGAGAGAATTTGGAACTGAATTTTTTTTTTATTTAAAATAATGAATTCTTGATTGGGTTGATTAGCAGTCCCCTTCCTGCTGTCCTTTCAGATTACTTATCTCCTTGGTTAATTTCCATCAGTCATCTGTATGTCTCGCAATTACATTTGTATCTCTGAGTTCTAACAATACAGTTGTTGTCGGCTGTTGTTTTTTTTGACATGGATGAGGAAGTTTGATTAATTGCAGCATTTTCCATTTCATTCACATCCCACTGATTATCATGATGAGAATGTAAGCTTCTTGAGCCCCAGGACTGTTTCTTTTTGTCCTTTACTTTCTCATGCCTGCCATGTTGCCTGACCCATAATGGTAATCTAATAAAGGCTGGAGATAAATTGCTAGTAAATTGTTGCTAAGGATCCCATACCTGACCGAAGTCACCACTGCCATGGATACTAAGTAGGGGTCAGGTGGAGGTCATTCATTGTAAAGGTTGCTTGGCTAGTAATAAAACTTATTTTACAGAAAGATTTTTTTTAAAAATCATCTAAGGATTAAGACTGTCCATAGAATTCCTGTTTTCTGTGACCACAGATGATGAAGTTCATTTTTATGTATTTTCAGTGATCTGACACATATTCACAATCCAAAGACATGGATTTGAGTTCCGACTTTGCCACATGCCCTCTATTTAAACTGGCACAAACTTCATTGACTTTGGATGTCTCAGCCTCTACATTTATAAAATAGAACCAAATGGTTGATTTGTTTGTTGTGAAGGGTAATAAACCGTCACTTGTTATATAGGAAGGAACAGACTGTTCTTCAGTCTTGCAGGAGAACGGCTCAGCTCATCATCTTTGGAGGCCATCAGATTAGAGATCCTCTGAAATCAAAAGTTCTGAAAGTGGTTAAGTTTATCAGAGTTATGCCCCAATGGCCCTTGGCTGAACATACATTATCATGATAATGACTAGCATTTGGATAGTGCTTTATGGTTCCCAAAGGATATGTCATCGTGTCTTCACTACAGAAGTGGAAAAGACTAACATTATTCCCACTTTTCAGATGAGAAAACTAAGGCAGATTAAGTGACTTGCCCAGGATCACACTCCTAGCAAAGGTGTAATGCAGAGTCCAACACTCTACTCACTGGTCCACCTAGTTTGCTCTGTTCATTTTTATGTGTTGTCTTCTCCCATCGAATATAAGCTCCTTGAGGGCAAGAATTCTAGATCTTCTAGGTTACACCCCCCCCCCCAGGGCTTTGTACAGTACTTGGTGTAGAGTAAGCCCTTATTAAGTGTTTGTTGTCTGACTGACTGAAAGTACTTCATAAACTCTTAAGTGCTAAAATCAATAGAAATGAATACTATTTTTGCAGTATGTAAAATAGAAATCTGGATGGTGTAAGTGCTTAACAAATACTTGTGGAAATCTCTTTATTTCAATTGATCATATTTAAATAGTTACATTGACACATGTAAACTCTACCACACTATCTTTTAGGCAATATCTCATTTCTAGCAGCAGCCGACCTTGACAGACCCCCAAAAAAAACATCAGACTCCCCCTACCTAGTTCCAGACCTGCCACACTAGCTCCAGACCCCCCAAACTAGTTCCAGACCCCCCAAACTAGCTCCAGGCTCCCCAAAAACCAGTGCCATTTCCTGATATCAGGGAAAAAAGTGACCAATAGCAAGTGCACATTCTTGCATTGCTCCATAATCCCCCCTCTGCTGCCATGATTTATTCATTGACTTTGAGCTTTTTTGACCTTGCCTTTCCCACTTTCCCATTTTCCCACTCCATTGATTTTAAATTTAAATCTGTCTACAAAGGCCTGCTGAGTATGTTTACTTTTACACGTTATTTTAAAATTTCTTACCCTGCATGTAAGAGAAACAGAGTCAACCTGAAACATGAAGTCATCGTATATGAAGAATGGCCATTAACATACACATTAAATATAATAAATGTATATTAATACTTACTACCTGCAAGGGACTGGGCTACATTCTGGGCATTCACAAATGGCATGTGATGGTCAAAGCTCGGGCAAGATGACTGAGTATAGAATCAGACATGAGCATGCATCTCATGGATTCCTAGAAAATAGTAAGAAATCAACAAACAGGAAAAAGAATTACAACACAAAATAGGGGGAAAGAAAGAAATCTTTACAAGGAAAGCCACATAGATGATCCAGTCAAGGAAACAAAGAAATGAAGTAAACAAAACACTTATAGAGTAAAGAAATAATCCCAGGTACATTGATGTGTGAAGATACTCTCAGAATAAACAAATTGAAGCCTAATGCAAAAGTATTCTCCAAAAATGAGATTATAACATTTGCAAAAACCTATAGAGTAGTCATGAATATTAGGAAATTATTAAGAAGCAAAGTATTGAAATTATTAAGTGAATATTAATGTAGGCAAATTAGGAAACTAGTGACAGAACAATAAAGTAAGAGACATGGAAAAAGCAATGGGTATAGATGAAAGCAAATATGCAGTGATTCAACAAGAAATATCAGAGAAAATTAAAAGACAACAAATTTGGAAGAAAATTTAGAAGTTTTATAAATAAAAACAGATAACTTTGAAGACAAGGCTTTGTAAACCAATTTGAAACTCAATGGCTTCCCTTAGAAACAAAATAAAATAAAGAGCCTAAATGCCATATCTTTGTTTATCACATACATAAATTATCATTAGGAGGAAAGGCACAGATGCCTAGAATCCACCAGATGATTTTAGGGAAGAGTACCTGATTTAATTTACTCTGAAAAGTAGTTGCCTAAAAACTAAAGTTTTATAGTCAGTTATTCCTGTTTAGACCCATCCCTCATTCCAGTAACTTTTCAAAGCACATTAACCATCCCTGCCTACCAGTGCCCAAAGATGAAATCCACAGAAGCACAACTTCCAGCCATATACCATAGAAGTGTGGCCTGGGTCAGCTCTGCACATGTAGTAGATTTTGCAAGGAAAATACTTTACGTAGTGAACTTTCAGCTTTCAGTACTCCTACACGCCTCCATAATAGTTTATAAAAGGTGAATTGTGATTGGGAGTGGTGGTAAGCATTTTCCACTTACAGATAAGGGTCACAAAGGATACGCAATGAAAATGACATCTTTTCTGTTTGTTTCTTTACTGATAAAGTTCCACTGAAGACAATCTAAATACTTCATCTAGTGGTAGACATGACCTTGGCTTCCCCAGTATAATGTCCGAAACTTACAGTTTTACTGACCATGCAAAGATGGAATGATTTTGAGCACTAGACTAGAGAGACTGAGGCTCTGTTGACCACAGAGTAACCTAGAGAGATTCAGAAAGAATTATCATCAGACTGACTACTCCGGAATGAATTTTTCTACTAATCAAGAAGCATTTATGAAGCCCCTACTGTGTTCCAGACACTGGAGGCACACAATCCTCCCTCTCAAGGAGTTTAAATTAATGTTAACCACACAGTTGTGTGAAGTCTACCTTATGTAAAGGGAAGGGGAGAGGAGTGATATACCCACACACTCATAGAAAAGGGAAAATTAATGTAATTAAAGAAGACCCAGGTTTCTAAATTGAATCAAAATGTCAATAGAGTATGAAATAGTCCAATATACCTCTACTGGTGCAAACTAGGTATGAACATTTCTTATCAATTTGGGAGGAATGAAGGGTGTCAAAGTAAGCACTTAGATGAAATAAGATGATGCTACAAAGGAAATTATGGATTAATTGGGGGGAAAAATTACTCATAGCTCCAGGGACTTGTTCCTAAGTATTTGAGCAATGAGTCAGAGAAGTCCGGGGAGCACTTTGAGAAGTCCCTGTATTCAGAGATAAGTGACGACAGCAAAGGAGACAGATTGGGTCAAGGGTGTTCTGATAAATGCCTAACAACAAGCTGGGGGGGAGGTAGATGTCTGCTTTTGAGCTTAATCTACATTAACATTTTATCCATCAAGTTCTTAAGTTTGAACTAGGAGTCAGTGAACTACTTGGCCCCCTTTGGCACTGCTTGCTTTTAGTATGGACCTGGACACTAAGAACAATGTGGACACTTACTCTTAGCTCTCAGAAATGACAAAAGCAAATAATGGGCCAGATTTGGTCCTCCAACCATACTTCGCCTATCCCTGGTTTAGACAACACAACAATAAATCAAGCATTTTGACGATTTCTGAGGGGTAAGTACTTACATGAATAATGGAATGATCAGCTAGGTTTGAGCTGGCTCCAGCATCTTCAGTCCCTGACCTGGGTTCTGATTCCTACCTCTTCTCACTGACCAGAGGAAAGGCAGTTTCAGGAAATACAACCTTTTTGGCTTGGAAAGAAGTGCTGGCTATGGATATTGTAAGGCATTGTCCCTTGGAACTTAACAGAAAACTCTGTCTCAGGGGCACTTCATGATAACTTCACAAAGGGCTCATAGAGAAAAGGACTGCTCTTTGCCCTAACTGCACTTCAGCCCCACATGGAAGCCTGTGCTGATTCTCTCCTTGGGTTCGGTGGGGGGTTGTGAGAAAGTGCTCACCAGATTCTTGGAAAGATGTCCCTTGCTACTCCTGCTTAGTAACTACCTCTTTCTAAGAATTAATTAACTAGGGCTTGCTAACTAGACATCAGGGAGGAGCACACTGGAGAAGGCTTGTGTGCCACAGGACCAGAGAACCCAGGCCCCCAGGGGTGCCTCTAGAGCCCTGAGAGGAGAAGTCAGCAACTGCCAAGGTAAGCGGGATTCTGGGAAGCCGCAGCGGAGGGCATGCCATGCCATCACATTACTATTCACAGAAAGGTAGCGATGATTCTTGGTAAGAATGACGATACACCCTAGTGAAAACACTGATCCCTGGGACACTGAAGAATTGCCAAACTTAATCTATCATACACAGAGATTGATTTTCATTTGGGTTGTTTCACTCAGGTCTGATTTGACTCTTCATGACCCCATTTGGGGTTTTCTTGGCAGAGATACTAGAGTGCTTTGTCATTTCCTTCACCATCTCATTTTACTGGTGAGGAAACTGAGTCAAACAGGGTGAAGTGACTTGCCCAGGGTCACACAGCTAGTATTTGAGGCCACATTTGAACTCAGACTTTTCTGACTCTAGGCCCAACACTTTATCCACTGAGCTACCTGGCTGCCCTTCATATACATACATATACATATACATGCATACATATGCATACACACATATATAAACACATACACACTTAATTTTACTAGATGAATCCTATCCTTTTATCATTTCCCCAGCTAGTTTATATCATCTGTATCTCTGCCTTTATCTATGCTCTGGCACCATGAACCAAAAAAAAAAAAAAAAAAGCTTTCTATGGTAAATAAGAGTGTGTGTATGCAGACATGACAAAGAAGAAAAAGCATCCCCGCCCTTGCAAACACGCCTCCTGGGACCCCCTCCATCAGGCAGACACATATCTGCATCACACACAGAATCCCAGCTAAAAACTTTTAGATGTAAGCCCCGTTCTGCACCGAGAGTACAGCAGACGTAGAATTCAGTAAGAGGCACCTCATTTAATATAAGTCATTAAGTATCAATTAAATGGCTGCAATGTCACAAGCGTTCTTCCAGTGCTAGGGATGGAAGGACAAGAAAGGAAACATTCCTGCCCTCAAGACGCTTCTATTACATTTGGGGTAAAGAAAATATGCACAAATAAGGAAATGAGCAATAGACAAAAGGAAATAGGCATTGGGGGGGGGGGGGATGGTAGTCCCAGTGGTATGCGTAAACATCTCGCGTAAGATGTGGCTCTTGAGCCAAGCCATAAAGGGAGCCCAGAGTGGCAGAAGGAGGAGGCTGTTCCTGGGCTCAGCAGCACTTATCTGCACCAATCGATAAGAAAATGGCCCGAGAAGCAACAACACCTCCGCTAATGTGTCGTTGCACACACGCGCTATTTCCATGAGGTTGCTGTTGTTTTCATTTTTCTCTTTAAAGCCCACTTACCATTCAACAAGTTGTGCTGGATGCCAGCAAGCGATTCGAGAGACAAGATGGCATAATTCCCAAGTCTCATTCCTGCCATATCCATCAGCTTCCAATGCTGCTTCACAAAATCAGAGTCGGGGAAAGGGCCTTTTGAACTTTGCACTGGACTGAAACAAAGGTCAGCCATACTTCTGTCATAAAGAGTTTGAGATGGAAGTTACCCCAAGGAGAGGAGAGGGCAGGAGAGGAGAGGAGAGGAGGGGAGGGGAGGGGAGGGGAGGGCAGGGGAGAAGGGGAGAAAGGGAGAGAGATGCATGCACATATATGTTTATGTGCATATATACATATGTGTGTATGTTTAGGTGTGTATTTCCCTTGAGAAAATTAATCATCTTGGGGAAGGGATACTGAGTTTCAGTTTTCCTCTTTTTTTAAATTTCTACTGTCCCATTTATATGGAGCACAAATACATGAATTATGCATAACTTTGTCATTATGCTCCATTCTTCCCTCTTGAACAGGCTCTCACAATTCCTAGGTTCTAGGAATGAATGGAAAATTGTCCTCCTTCACATATTCTCCTGAACAATCAATTTTCACTGACTAGAGTTTCCATCCTAGTTACACAGTTATCAAGAAAAGGGGTTAAGAAATTCTGGGATGGCCAAAAATCTCATTGCATGTGCGACAATGCAAGGCGAGATCACTAGGGCTTTGGCAGCATCCCCAGGTACGATGTCAGACTGCCACTGCATGTTCCCCTGGCTCATAGTTAAAGAACAAAACAAGACACAAAAATGATTACCCTCCCTGCAAAAAGGAAGGACAATTTCACCCCACTTGTGAACTTAACCTATATACTGACTAATGTAAAGACGATTAACTCAGTGTTGCCTTTGTATCTGGAAAGAGCAGAATCATCTTGAGCTAATCAGCAGAGATCGGAGACCAAATTAAATCTCAAGATGACAGCTCAAGAGATCCGTGTCCTAGTTATTTTTAAAAATCATCAATCATATTTTTCATTAGAATCTAACACACTAACCATAAATGCTCAAACCCTTCCCCTAGAATATTCCATAAAAACTAAAACAACATAATAGAACAATCATGACTCATGTTCCATATCACTTTCCACATTTGTATATTACTGATTGTCATAAGTGGAGTTCAGTCCCTATCCTAATTTATGTTTATTCTCTACAGTGTTATAAATAAATAATGATATTATCCGGGGGTAAAGATAATTCATTTTATTCCTCTTTGCCTATAACAATTACCTTGTTTTCTAATTGCCTTATTATCATGGATAACATTTCCTAGAACTATGATGCATGACAGTGTACACAGAGGCCAATTTTGCTTTATCCTTGATCTTATATGAAATGGTCTTAGTATTTCTTCATTGTAATATTTGGTTTTAGTTTTACATAAAGGTGTTTGTATTAAGAAAAGTTCATTTTGGGGTGGTTAGGTGGCACAGTGAATAGAGCACCAGCTCTGGAGTCAGGAGGACCTGAGTTCAAATCCAGCCTCAGACACTTGACACACTTACTAGCCCTGTGACTTTGGGCAAGTCACTTAACTCCAATTGCCCTCCAAAAAGTAGAAACAAAAACACAGAAAAGTTCATTTCATTCTTAGTTTTTTTTTTAGTGCTTTAAGCATAATTGAGTTCTCCCTGTCAGATTTTTTCCTGTTGAAAACATCATGTGATCATTGTTATTTGTTGTAAATATGATTATTTTTTTAATAGTTTCTCTGATTTTGCACCACTCTGTTAGTTCCAATCAGGAATCGAACTTGGTTGTGGTGAATGATATTTGAAAATAAGTTGCTACATTTGTTGTTTTAAATTTTTTTTCCAAATAATTTATTTGATAGTTTACCTTAATAATAATTAGCAATGGTGACCTGTTCTTTTTCTCTGACATATATGTTTTTTTTAAGTTTATATATTAATTCCTCAAATCAGCAAAGATTTGTTCAGATTTTCTATGTTTTACAAAGTTGGATATTTTATAATTTTGCAGGTACCCACCCATTTTATTTTCCCCTTTCCCCTCTCCTTCCCTCTCCTTCTATTCCTCCCTCTGTTCTGTCTGTCTTCCCCTCTCTTCCCTTTCTCTCTCTGCCTTGTTTCTCTGTCTCTCTGTCAGTCTCAATCAAAATCATCATCATCATCAACAACAACAACATCATCATCTTTATCATATATTTAAGAGGGAACAAAATGGTTCAGTTTACAAAGTGGTGCCAGATTTTGAATCATAAAGTACTGAATTCAAATCCTTCTTCAGATGCTAGCTTTCTGTACAACCCTATTGAAGTTATTTAAATCTGTAAAATGAGTGGTTTGCATACAATGATATCTTAAGTCACATCTAGCTCTAAATACATGATCCAATGAATTAAATAATTTCATCTTCCTTCCCTCAATAAAGTTTTGCTTTTGAAATTTCCTACTTGAAAATTCTTGTTCCTAAGAATTATATTTCCTTTTGGAAACATCTCCTTGGGCAAATCACTTATCCTCTTAGTTCTCCCAAACATGCCAGAAAACTTCTAAAATTCTCCATTTCAGAACAGGGACCATGATGCATTGATAGAGTTTTATCACTGGTGGTCCTTAGACCAATTAAATCAATGGTCTAGAACAAAAGAAAATAAATGTTATCTATTTACCTATGTACTTCTGATCTACTTTCCTTAGAGAATTTAAGCATGTTGAAACCATATCCCCAGCCCTCCAATAATCTCTATTTTCATTTTTTATCTCTCCTTCAATTTTTACATTTTCTTCTTTTACATTTATTAATTAGTTGTATTTCTTGTACTTTCATTTTAGTTGCAAGGTCAATTCATTGTTTCTCTTTTTTGTACATATGAACTCAAAGATATAAATTTCCTTGTAAGGTCTGGTTTTGCTGCATTAAATATGTTTTGTTTTGTTTTATTTTTTATTCTCTTTCCTACAATTATAATTTCTATGAAGTTTTCCTTTGGCCCACTCTTTGTTAGAATATCATTAGCTAGTCTCCACTTATTTTTTTATATTTTGTTCATATTTCCTTCACATACATATTATTATGCCATTGGTAACGTATACATTTCCTGAATTATATGTGTATCACTGAATGAATAATAGGTCTAAAGATTCTTTTTTTTTTAAATATCAAGTAGTGCGTGTTTTCCTCCGTAGTTTACAACATATGTTTTACCTGTTACTCAGATCCTTCCAGTTTTAAATTTGGCATTCCTCAGATGGAATCCAGACTCAAGTTGACTTTTGCATCTCTAAAGACAAAACTTTTTTTGCCAAACAATCAGATATTGCACAAGGCAGTCTCTAAATGTCCTATTTAAGGGAATGGTTTCAAGATCTTTAGAAATAATGATTCATATGAAAATGCTTATTTTGCTCATTGCAAATCACTTTAATCTACTCTTCTAAGGAAAGCCTCAAGGTACTCTCTAAGGTCACATTGTGTGTCTACTTGAAAATTAGGGGAACTGCATTATGAAAACATTTTAAACAGACTTTTCACCAATTCTGCTTGATTTTCACACTATTAGGCTAGCTTTTTGAGTTATATAGTCATAGTAGGAATCTTTTGTAGCTCATTGCATATATGATAGACTTAAGAGTTGAGTGATTTTAGAAGCCACATCATAGACTAAACTCCCTCATTTTAGATAGGATTGAACTTAGGCCCCAAGACACTGATGTTTGTTTCTCACTGGGTTGCACTCTGGACTTCCCTACCATACCTCATATCTTCTAAACAGCTAGGTGGCATAATGGAAGTGGGCCTGGCATATGCAGATAGTGTGCCAAAGACATCCTTCAAATAACGACCTTGAACATCCATGACTTAATTTGGGAGAAAGCCCCCGTCTGTGTGATGACTGTGGGAGAGGACATTTTATAGACCTCAGAAAAATAGTGTCGGTGTAGGACTTGACCTCACGGTTTTTTGGCTCTGAGATTGACTCTATCCACTAAAACCTGTTGTCACTTATATTTTAAAAATAAATACATGAGATAAATAAAATGAATCTACAGTAGCCAGTATTCCCAGATGGTCTCTCATGCAAATGATAGCCAGGTCCAATACTATTTCATTTCTGAGATCCCATATGGTTGGCATTTGGATGAGATGACCCAAAACAGGTGGTGAGACCTCAGATCCTCACTGAAGCATTCTGTTCAGTCCATCACTGTTTCAAGAGAATGGTCCTTAGTCTTTAGAGTTCATCACTTGCAGAGAGCATGAGAAACAGGGAGCTGCAGTGAATGGCAGATAGACGTTTGCCATCACAGATAATGCCATACTGACATACACAGATTATTATTTCCTTTCTCATTTTCATTTTTATCTTTTTGTCTAAGGTTCTGGGATATTGTAGAACCCTAAGCCACCAGGGTATTCAAGAATAGACACGTATCCAGGTTTCAGAGGCCTCCTCTATAACTCTTGAAGTTGGGCATTGTAATGGGAATGCAAATTTTAAAGATTTTCCCTGCCCCTAGCCTAAAGTGCACCTGAAGCCTGGGGTGGGAGGCTTGTTTTTCAGTAGATACTTTTTGATTGGCCAGTGGGTCAATAAGGTTGTTACATTCTCTGAGCCAGGAGAAGGCTATATAAGCCCTG
>NW_027185850.1:864822-868669 GCF_028583685.1 Petaurus breviceps papuanus | reverse complement strand
CAAGAACCTGTGCTGGCAGCAAACCCTGAGGACACTTGGGGTGCTTGCTGCTACAGGCATATACCTTCCTATGCAACAATATTTCCATTCTCTAGGATTCCCATAATGCATAGTCAATGAGAAATAAATCCTGGACTACCTCCATCAAGAAGCAACAGTGATAAACATGGCCAAGCCTACTCACCTGGAAGCCATTTGTCACCAACTATTTTTTCTGAAAACTAACATAGAATTTGGACCTGTAAAGTAACTAAAATTATTAACCCAAAGAGTAGACTTCAAGAGCAATGTTTTATAGGGGGAAATAACTGTTTGGGTATGAAATGTCTTTTTTAAATTTTTTTGTCTTATAATGTATTTTATTTAATCTTTAGTAATCAAAACTTTTTGAGGTCTACTTTTTTTTTTCTTTTTCTTTTTCTTTTCAAAAATCATGAGGGAAATTGATTTCCAGGTTTTTGGTTCTCATGCATTGGCTAATGACTCCTAAAAGTCAGTGATCATGTAAGCTATCCACACCTTCTAATGAATGGTAGAAACCAAAGGCCCCAAAGATTCCAAACAAGATATCAGTGATGTGATGCTTCTGGCACTTAGAGCAAAGGAATCAAAGAAATTTGGACCAATTAGTGGTGGTCTCAACTACCTCAGCCTACGGTAAGTGGCAATGCTGAGTGAAGATTATGGTACCTTGCACACTGCTGTTCAAAAGGGAGCCAAGTTCTTTAGACTCCTAGACCTGGATTTCTTTCACAATAGAACTCTCCTGGTTGCTCAGTTTTCAGAAGACTTGTCTGAGACTATTTGTGTTTAATTAGTCTGGTTGGAGGTAGAAGATAACATATCCCTATTCAGCAGTATGCTCATATAGAGGGAATCTGAGAACCATGCTCCAAAGTTCTGTGGACCTTCCAGCATTCACCCCTCCTCAGTCATCAACCTCACATGGAACTCAACGTAATCCCCATCCCTGCTACTCTAGCCCCAGGAACAACCACTGAAGACAGTAAGGCTCCATAGGCACAGGGCCCTCAGAAACTCCCTCCCTACCAGTTGCTATGACAAAAGTGTTCCTCAGCCCTTACCACAGACTATTGTTGGCCATCCTGAGATTGCTGGGAGAAGTGGTGCTGCTTTATAACCCATACTGCCTGGGAGGCAGAGGTCTTGGCTTGCTAAGCCATGGAGTATCTGGAGTAAGTCCAGCCCTATTATGGCTGCCTGAGGAGGAAGGAACCAGTCCAGGCCAGAAATGGAGCAGGGCAAAGCCTCTGTGAGGAAGAACAGCAGGATCAGCCCCATGAGTGGTCTCTGCCCTTTGTGCTTGGGAGAGATAGGGAGGCCCATTCTAATAAGAAAGAGGGTGTGGAGGAGGAAGAAGGGAGAGCTAGAAGCAGAAATGGAAAGGGGAAGGAAATGAGCACATACAAGATGTCAGCTCTGTCCCAGACAATATGCAGACTGCTTTGCAAATGTAATCTTATTTGAATCTCACAACAATCCTGGAAAGTAAGTGCTTTGTTATCTCCATTCTGCAGATGAGGAAACTGAGGCAGACAAATGTGATATTTCTTGCCTAGTAACTTGCACATATCAATCACTATCTGAGGGCTGGTTTTGAACTCAAGTCTTCCTGACTCTAGGCCTAGCAGAGAGGGGGAGAGAGAAATTCCCCAATAATAATAATGAGAGAGAGTGACAGAGAGAGTGAGAGACAGAGACAGGGAGAGACAGAGAGAGAAAGAGAGGAAGCAGAGAGAGACAGAGAGAGAAAGAGAGGAGAGGGAAGGAGAGGAGAGGGAGAGAGGGAGGGAGGAAGGGAGCAGAAGGAGAGAGAGAAGGGAAAGAGAGAGAGGGAGAGGGAGAGATAGAAGAGAGGTGGAGAGAGAGAAACAGAGACAGATAGACAAAGGAGGAAAAGACTGAACTTCCCAGTGATTAGGTACATCTGATCCATAGTTGGTGAACCTGTCCAGAAATCATTTCAAAAAGTTTTTCCTTCAGGGCGGCTAGGTGGCGCAGTGAGTAAAGCACCAACCCTGGGGTCAGGAGGACCCGAGTTCGGTTCCGGCTTCAGACACTTAACACCCACACACACACACAAAAAACAGCCGTGTAACCTTGGGCAAGTTACTTAACCCCAATTGCCCTACAAAAAGTCAAAAAAAAGTCTTTCCTTCCCTGTTAACCTTGTGGACCCAATGATCAATCTGGCATTGGGTGGGTATATTTAGGACTAGTTGAAAGGATGATCTTAAAGCACAGTCACTGGTAGGTCACTATCACCTAGGGAGGAGAAGAGCATCCAAAGCCCACATGTACTGAGCTCTGACCGCATTAGTATATTGAGCAAAGCCTTAGATATGACACCTGCATTCAGTGTGAAGACATGATGATGCAGAGCTAACACTGAATGAATGACAACGACCCCCAAAGGCTCTTTCTTCATAGTCTCAAACCTACGACCAAATCTTATAAGGTAAAATTTACTAGAGATAGAAAGGAAAAAAATATTAGTCCAGATCATTGATTTCAATTTCGTAGTAGTAAGAATAATAAATGAATGAATGACAAATAAGAAAATATTAATTGAATCCATTATTACCTAAATCAATAGTAAATTGATTGCTTATGAAATAAAAACAATAATGATAATAGCTGACACGAATGTAGCTCTCACTGTGGCAGGCACTGGGCTCAACTCTGTACCATGATTATCTCATTCGAGCCTCACAATAACTCTGGGATGCAGGTGCCATCATTATCCTGATTTTACAGATGAGGAATTGAAGCAAATGGGTTAAATGACTTGCCCAGGGTCAGATAACTAGTAAGTGTCTAAGGTCAGATTTGAATTCAGGTCTTCCTGACTCCAGACCCAGTGCTCTAGTCACTGAGAACTCCCTGTGAGGAAATGCCATTTACCATAAAAAAACTGACCTTTTATATTTTTACATTTACATGCTTACACAGTTGCCTGAGGTGTTGACAGTGTCAGGGTCATACTGGCGGTAGGTGGCAGGGGCAAGATGTTGACATTTCATTTGGCCTCTGAAGCCAGCTCTTTGTCCTATCTGACACATGGACTCATAATATTACACCCAACAACCAAATGCACAAATAAAAGATAACAAGGGAATGACTAGATCTAAGACTTCATCTAAAGTACCAGAATGAAGACTCGAGTTTTCTGCCTACTGTCAAAATGGTTAAAATCAACAATAAATACAAGATGGCAGCCAAAACTCTAAAACTCTCTGGCTACAGTAAAAGAAACACGGGGAGCTGGGGAAGCCATTGTCCTCTGCATTGTCTGGACACATCCAGAGTAGAGCAGGCACTTCTAGGCACAGTATTTGACAAAGAAGCTGGAGGGTACAACCGGGAGAATCCTGGGGTCAATAAAGTGCCTTGAGATTGTACTGTATGAGCATTGTTTGAAGGAAGAGCAGGGAACACTGAGAGGAAATATAAGAATTGTCTTCAAGTATTGGGAAGGCTTTCATAAGGAAGAGAGATCAGAATTGTTCTATTTGACTGCAAAAATCAGCCCTTAGAAGCAATGAATAGAAAAGTTGGGGGAAATCAGCCATTACTATCACCACCACCACGAACTACAACAGGAACACCCTCACCACCACCACCATCAACATCACCACCAACACCATCACCAAGATCACCACCATCACCATCACCACCACCACTATCACCACCACCACTATTACCACCACCACCATCACCACCAACATCATCACCACCAACACTATCACCACCACCACCATCACCACCACCACCACCAACAACACCATCACCACCAACACCATCACCACCACCACCATCACCACCA
>NW_027185850.1:855756-864722 GCF_028583685.1 Petaurus breviceps papuanus | reverse complement strand
CACCACTATCACCACCACCACTATTACCACCACCACCATCACCACCAACACCATCACCACCACCACCATCACCACCACCAACACCACCAACACCATCACCACCACCACCACCACCACCACCACCACCACCACCACCACCACCACCACCACCATCACCACCACCACCACCACCACCACCACCACCACCACCATCACCACCACCACCATCACCACCACCACCATCACCACCAACACCATCACCACCACCACTCCCAGCAAATCACCACAATCAACACCACAGACTGAGCGAATAGCAATGTCATCAGAAGCTAGAAGACTTAGCCTTAGCAGAGGTCATTAAGCAAAGGCTGGGTATTTACCTCCCAGGTGTTTCCAAAAGTGATTGTTGTTCAGGAAAGGTTGGAACTCGAGGGTCCCTGAGGTCCTTTCATAATCTGAGCTCAAGAGATTCCATGATGTTGAAACCTCTGGGAAAATTATGGATTCACTTCTCACTCAGCAATTAATCAAAATTTCATTGTGATCCAGACACTGGGTTAGGCACTCAGGATGCCAATCAGATGAATAAAAATCTCCTCACAAGAAGCTTCCCTTCCCGAGAGGAGCCTGGGGTCTGCTACATTCTGGTTAGAACATGACGATGATGAGGATGAAGAAGAAGGAGGATGAGGGAGAGGAGGGGAAGGAGAGGGAGGAGGTGGTTGTAATGATGGTGAAAACTCACATTTGTAATATCACTTTGAGGCTTCTAAAGCACTAACAATTTGCTCTCTTTTTTCAGTTTTTCCTCCTCCCAACAATCTTATGAATCAGTTGCTATTATTTTCCCCATTTTGTATATAAGGAAACTGATATTGAGTGATCAAGTGACTTGTCCAGGGTCACACAGCTAGAAAGCCTCTGAAGCAGGATCTGAACGCAGGCTTTCCTGAGTGCTTAATACTTTTCTGGTCCAATGTCCCTGAAGCCCAAACCCCTATGGGCCTGATGGTACAGCAAGGTAACCTGTTTAGACTAATACCACCTCTGTTTTCCCTGGTTCTAGTGAATTTTAGGGACTTTTGTCTGGATAGACATAATCCAAATGTCGTACAATGTGCTGACAATGCCACATTCAGGCAAAACAAGTCCCACCTGCCTACTGTCCCTCACTAATCTCTAAACTAATGCTCCTGGGTGGCTAGGCTCTCACCAAGTTCGAATCTGGCCCAGAGACTCACGAGCTGTGGGACCCTGGACAAGTTACTAACCCTGTTTGCCTCCATTTCCTACTGTGTAAAATGACCTGGAGAAGGAAATGGGCCATCTTTGCAGGGAAATACCAAACGGGTCATAAAGCGTTGGCCAGGACCACAAAGCTCCCATCAGAGTATGTGGAATGAGTGGACTCATTGAGGCCAGTTATGGCAGCACCACACTGGCTTCATGTTTCTACCTTTTGACGTGGGTGCATTTTATTGTTTCATCACCATGTAGCAATGACCTTTCAATGAAGGCCATCCCGTTCATCCACTCCGGGTTTTAGGTTAGAGAATTGTTAATTGTTCAGGTAAATTGTTTCTCATTGCCCACCTCCCGTTACTTGTCTTTTCTTTCTTTTTCTTTAGTGATCTTTCTGTTGAAATTTCTTTGCACAACTTTTTGAATATGGACCGAAGTCCCACAGGACAGATAGGCCCCGAGAGACTGCAACCATTAGGAGGTTTCTGAATCAATCAGGGATCCATTTGCGCACCCATCAGTCACTCCTAACCAGTCAGTCCCAGTGATGCCATCTTTTCCCTTGCCATCCTCTGTAAGTACCAGGTGGCTCATGGCGATGGCCCTCTGAGCACATCCCAGTCACCTGGTGGGTGAGGAAGGAGCTGAGATTTGGCCCTGGTTCATCCCCCTTTAGAAACATGGGCCTGGCAGGATTGTCATGGTCTTCTTAAAAAAGTGGCCTATGGTTTGGAGGCTACTATAAACGTCACATTTTCTCTTCCTGGGTTTGCTTCTTTATTGAGACAAGGCCTGAATGAAGACATTCTTTCAACATTTCTTTTTTTTTTTTTTTTATAAAGCAATCGGGGTTAAGTAACTTGTTCAAGATTACACTGCCAGGTGTTTCTGGGTGGGTGCTAAGTGTCTGAGCCGGGATTCGATCCCCAGGTTATCCCGACACTGGGGCCAGTGATCTTACACGCTGTGCTACCTGGCTGCCCCTCTTTCAACATTTCTATGGACTTTGAATTTACATATCTGAGCCACAAGATACCAACACCCCTCCCCTAACTTTGCCCCAAAGAGTTTAAATGCCCTGAGGGCAGGGGCTCTTTTCTTTTTGTCTGCTTGCTGGGTCTGGTCAGGTAGAGAGTGTCTGTGTTCAGACCAGGTCAAGCCCTTAGAAGCTGTGTAGCAGCAAGCACCCCAGCGTCTCCAGGGTGGCTGCTCACACAGGTTCTTGGATCTGCTTTGTTAAAGGAAAGCAACTCAAAATGGGTTAACAAGCTTACTTTAATCAGTCAGACGTATATCGTTTACCTTATTCAGGGGAAAAAGGTCAGCACCCCAACTTCAAAATATACAGACAGAATTATCAAGACAGAAACAGATCAAGTAGACAGATTTCCAAACTGTCCAACCATTACATCCATACCCAGTCAACATCTGGGTTTCCACATCTAGGTTTTTCAAAGCCGGGGGACTCTCAACAACGGCTTCCCATAATTCAGATCAAATCACAGAACACTTCTCAAAGTGAGTCCCAAAACAAAGCTACACATCAGGGCTTATATAGCTTTCTCCTGGCTCAGAGAATGTAACAACCTTTTGGACCCACTGGCCAATCAAAAAGTATCTACTGAAAAACAAGCCTCCCACCCCAGGCTTCAGGTGCACTTTAGCCTAGGGGCAGGGAAGATCTTCCAAATTTGCATTCCCATTACAAGCTGTTGAGAAGAGCTTGGCTGATACCAGCCCTTGTGGACACACAACAGCCATGATGATATTCCAGTCTATCACCCACCTGGTAAAGAGACTGGCTTCTCATTGCCCATTGAGCCGAACCTGGGTTTACAAATGGGTTTAAGCTGGAAACGTGCTGCTAAGGCTCGAACCTAGCCAAACATTGTCTCTTTCCTCCCTGGATGCCTCTCAGTGGGCAGAGGGAGGCCTTGGGCTTTTATCCCCCACCTGGGCCCCCACCAGGTGGCATGAACACAGGCCTCTGGTCTTTGCTTCTGCGCGTTTGTGCTGCCCTCTTCCTGAGTGAAGAAGGAGGAGGGCAGGCTGGGATTCTGAGTAGAGATGAGGGAGCTGGAGGGCAGGCCAGATTCTGCAGATGGTCAGTTCTGTAAAGAGAAAAGTCTTGAGCATCCTGCTGGAACTGGAATAACTGTGGCCTGGAGGCAGCCAGGACTGAGGGACAGGCACCGATCCATCGTCTGTGATTCAGTTTCAAAGCAATGGCCCAGGCTTTGCAGTAAGAGCTCTGAGGTCGAACCCATGCTCCCCAGGAACCAGGGGGACACAGGAGAGAGTATCTGCAGAGGTGTGGGAAGGCAAAGATTTGCAACTTCTGTCCTTGCCATAACTTCTCCTTAAACATCCCCTTATTGTTCCATTATGATTACGTATCATTATGATGTATACTGTTCTTTGATGAAAGCTAGTTGCTGCTAATTGGTTACTCCCTAGAGGGTATTGATGATATTTGGGTGATTCTAAAGCCCCTTTAGAATTAAAAAAAAGGCTCTTCAATCTCTCAGAGCATTAAAAACCCTGAGGTAGAGATGGGAGTCTTACCCTTAGGTACCTGATTCACCTGTGGGAGTTGGGATAAGAAGCCCAGAACTAGTAAGGGATGAATTTGTTTTACTGCAAACTAACACAATTCCTGGCAACATATAGGAGAGGGACTGGGGCCATGGTTTCACTTGGATAGAGAACCCCTCTACCAATGCAGGTCTGAAATTCATAGTCTCCAATGGCTTCAATCACACAGTCCGTGTGAGTCAGAGATAGGAGCTCAACTCCAGCCTTTCAGGCTTACAGACTGCCTCTCTAGGCTTCATAGAAAGGTCATCAATCTCCCTCAGTGACTCCCAATTCCCAGGCCAATCTGAAGAGCATGTGATTGGAGAGGATGTAGTTACATTCGTGCGAATGTTCTATGAAAATCCATACAGGATTCCAGGCTGGACGCTCAGACCCATGCTCTTTGCAGATTAGATGGAAAGTGACTGCCTTCTGTAAGAAGGCAAATGGAGAGCCTGCTGCCTAAGTTTGGCTAGTGACACATCTGCTCAAGTTTCCACATGGGTCATGGATAAACGCTTTGCCTGTGACAGGGTACGGATGGCATCCAAGTCCTATTCTCTACTTCAGAACTGAAACTTAGAATAGAAGACAGAGAGTGCCGAGCTGCTAGGAGCCTAACTCCTGTCATGTGAAAACATGGCATGGAAACTAAAGAACAAAATGCTAAAACAGTTTAAATGGGATTGAGGAATGGAATGGCGCGTCCAAATGGGCACATTGGCATCTATCTGCCAGAACAAGACTTTTTTCCAGTTGTACCACATGGGCCGACTCCCGAGCTAAGGTGGAATTTCCCCAGTGTATTACCATTGTCAGAGCTGTAGATGAATGACCTGTCCAAGGCCCTTTTGTCCAAACGATAGGAAATGAATTAGATGGGGAAGATGGCGGTGTAGCTCTGTCTACTGAACATGACTCGATAAATCCTAGGAGAATGTGGAAGAAAGCATGAGGCTAAAAGAGCCCCAAACCTCTCACCAAAGGCTGGGGCAGAAGATATTTTATCAACTGGATCAGAAGGGGTTGGCAAGATATGGGGGGAGGCAATAAATTTTAATTGGCAATTAGGTTTTTTGATATAACAATCACTTACCAATCAACACACTTTTCCACATCATTGCCAAACTATTCTTCTTCTAAATCGGTCACGCAAGAGTTAATCAAAATTATATCATATGAAAAAAAAGAAAAATTATATCATATGGTTTCCATACCTTTCCTATCCCGAACAGTGCCGTTACAGCCTGAACTAGTGTGTTTTTTTTTTGTTGTTGTTTATATTCCCTATACCCAGCAGAGTCCATACATTTGGTGCTTAATAAAGGCTAGTTGACTGGTTGGCTGACTGACTGGTATAGGTATTGGTGCTGAAGATGTATGGATTACATGTCATTCTATCCTCATAGAAGTATGGTTTGACATTAGTCATCTGGAAATTATTTTTGACATTATATCAGACTCAAATTCTAAGTGTTTATATCATCCCATGCCTCATAATCATGTACATTGTTTTTAGTTTGTGTTTTGTTGTTTTTTAGCAGTTTGTAGAAAGCTTTTTAATATTTCTATCATTTCTAGTAATTATTTTAATAGCACAGGCATTATTCAATTACATTCATATACCACATTTTCTTGAACCATTCCCAAGTTGAAAGCTCATAATTTGTTCCAAGCTTTTTGCTACTACAAATAGTGCTGCTATGACTATTTTAGTACATATGGGATTTTTCTTTCTGCCAATGATCTTGAAAAATAAAGCCAGTATGGGTTTACAGTACCAAAAGTTATGAAAAGTTTAGTAAGTTTTCTAACATTTCCAAAAACTTTTCCAGTTGGACCAACTCACAACTCTATATTTATGCAAGTCTCTTTCAACAGTACCTCGAACACTGATAGATTTCACCTTTGATCATCTTTGCCTGTTTTATAAGAACATTCTATACCTCAGTTTGGTTTTGATTTTGACTTCTTATATAAGTGCTTTAGGGTTTTTTATATATATGTCAATAGTTTATATATTTTCTAATTTAAAAAAATCTGTGTATGCCCTTTGACTGATTATCTTTGAAGAATACTCTGAATTCTGTTAATTTATGCTGTTAATTTATACCCTTAACACTCTCTTCAAACTCCATATCTCCAGGGATGTTCATTATTCCAACATTAGTTAATTTTCTTCCCCTCCTTTTATCAGAGAAGCACATATACTTTCCCAATCAATGACAGTGTCTATTTCTTGCTGCATTGAGCTTGTCTGTGTCAAAAGGTTTTGATTTCTTATGTGATTTGTGAACAGGTCACATAAAACCTCCTCTGCTCTTTGTGCTGTCACGGCCTTGAAGGTCTCAGCCTTCGATTCCTCCACATGAAAGTGTGTGGCTGTTGTGGTTGTTGGTTTGTCTGTGGCTGTGTGTTTTTAAATCTAGTTCTAGTAGCTTGGTCACTCGATCAGTGTAGCTCTAAATAAGGAAATTAGAGAGAGTCATGTAGTCACTCTTCATGATGTCCCAGGCCAACTGTGAACATTAAGTATTTCTGTAATTGATTCGTGTCTGTATATGCCTAAATTCTGTGTCATTCTTCACATGTTAATATATAGACATGTTATACATTTTGTAGTCAATTTGAGTGAAGTATCTCCCTTTTCCCTCTGTTATTATTATACTTTGTGTGTGCTAAGAACACAGAAATGTCGACAATACACTTTGGAGTTGTTTTGTATTCTTACGTTTTATGGCAGATATTAATGATTTCATTGCTTTCCTGGTTGTTTATCCCACATTTACTAAGTAAACCATTCAGCTCAGACTAGAGATGATATTTGCCTCCTTCTTCTTGATGTTAATCCCCTTTGTATATTGGTTTGGACCAGGTAGTTAGCAATCACTGTCGCCTCTGTACAGGCATATTCATAGCTCTAACCTGTCTTTTCTATCTCCTGCCCTGAAGGGTGCTGGATTTCGAATCAGAGGACCTGGGTTCCAATCAAAGCTCCGCCCACTCCTTACAGAATCATGGACAAGCCATTTCACATTTCCTTTTTTCAATTTTCTCATTTGCAAAATGAGGGGGTGGCACTACGTGCCATCTATGACCCTATGGCCTTAATAATGTCTACCATTTATCCAGTGCCTACTGTGTACTGGGCACTGTCCTAAAATCTTTATAAAAAGCATCATCTCATTTGGTTCTCACAACTGCCCTGCAGAGTATGTATGTATGTCCTCCCTCTCTTACTGCTGAAGAAACTGAGTCAAGCAGAGGGACCACACAGCCAGCGAGTGTCAGACTGCACACTGGAACTCAGATCTCCCTGACTCTAAGCCCTGTGTTCCGTCTGCTGTGGCAGCTGGCTGTCTAATCCTTCTTCTAGTTAGAGAGAACTCCTTCCATGACTTCTGTCACTTCTGGAACTTGGATGACCGTCTTTTAAAATCCTGACCCCAAGCAATTCATCAAGAAGCAATAGATAGAAAATGTAGAACAGAGTTGTGTGTTGTGATCAAATAAAACTTACAAGAAAGTTAATCTTATGGGTATTTAATGATGGGCATAATCATTTCTCACGCATGGTAATTAGGCCTAATGGTAATCAATTCACAGAAATGACTGTAATTAGGGTCACTTTGACACTACACAGAGCAAAAAGCATCCCTGTGGTCAGCTCAGGGGAAAAAGCTGTTGGTGGTTGGAGCAAAATGTCCCCAGCAGAACTTAGCTCAGCTACCTGCCTCTCTGAAATGCCCCGCAGACTGGGCTGCTGTGTCAGCCCTGCCGGCCGCCCCTTAAGACCATCTAGGTGACCAGTGAACACGATCTCTGGGTTGGCATGAGGCTGTCTGAGATTCCCTTGTTACCTTCCTCTCTAAGCTCACAACTACTCAGTCTTCCTGAATCACACACCAAGTCACACACATACACAAAAATGTATGCACACACACATGTGCACATAGGCACATTCATGCACACAAATGTGGCCGAGTGCGTGCACACATGCAAACATGAATACCCACATGTGCATACATACACCTCAAAGAGGCCATTATCTTCTGTCCCAAAGGACTGAGGTTGGCCATGCCAATTGCCCAGAGCTCAGCTTTTGCTTCCACCCCTGGAAGCCCTGTGCGCTGCCCTCGTGGCTCTGCCTGCAGTCACACAGGCCTTCCCATATCCCTCTGAATGCCATGTGTTTCCCATTTCTTACTCGGACGTGATTTTTGCTGAAGCATCCACACATCGACTGACAGGCACATGTTTTGTTAGTTTGTGGGTTTGGGTTTTGTCAGTACCAAAACCCTCAATGCTGCTCTAAGTACGGGGACTTCTCTTCTTGATTTTCCCTGCTTGGTTTGTTTGCCCATTTAGCAAGTCACTGTCTCTAAGGATGCAGGGAGTTTAGTGACCTCTCCTCTAAGTCCGAGGAAGGAGGAAGAACCACAGGCCTTCGAATCAGAGACGCAACTTTCAGAGCTGCTACCCCAGGCCTCTTGATTCCTCTGTTCTGGCCACAGCACCACGGTCTGTCTTTGTGAGAGATGATCCTTCAGAAATCTGGCTCCAGTTTTAACCACGAGTAAAAATAATGAGATTAATTGAATTGTAATCATGTTTACAGCATAAAACACTTTATACTCATGATTTCTTTTGATCTTCACTGCAATGGCATGACATAGTTTGTACATGGAGCTCTAGTCACTATTGTACACATAGGGCTACTGAAACTTTGGGAAGTCAGGTGACTGGCCCAAGGTCACACAGCTCATCATCAAGATTTTGTGCTTTTGAGACTAACTCTGCTTATGGAACATGACATTCTCCACATTCCCCACTTTATTCAGTCTTCTCTGACCTCAGACTTTTACCAGCAAGGTGGCCCTGGGTGGTTCACTTAACTACTGCAGGCGTTAGTGTCCTCATCTGTAGAATGGGGACTGTAAGGGCACCCCTCTAATGGGCTTGTTGTGACAATGAGATGGCTTTGTGAATCTTTGAGCTCTCTAGAAATTGTAGGAAGCAGCAACAGTGGTAGTCACAGTGGTAGCTGTGAGTAGTAGTGACAGCAGAAATAGTAGCCCTGGTGGAGAGAGAGAGGGAGAGAGAAGGAGAAGAAGGAGGAGGAGGGGGAGGAAGAGGAAAAGAAGGGGGGAGGAGAAGGAGGAGGAGGA
>NW_027185850.1:820792-850715 GCF_028583685.1 Petaurus breviceps papuanus | reverse complement strand
TATCGGATAGCGATATAGGGGATAAGGTACAGAAGATCCCAGCTGGTCTGGGGCCCATCTCAGGAAGAGTCACAGCGTGTGCACACTTGGGGTAAGAGAACTCTGTTCTCTTTGTGATGGGGTTGGTAGAGGAAAGAAAGACAAATGTCTAGAACAAAGGCAAGAGCATCCCTAAATAGAAGAGGACCCAGGTAATGACTAAAATGGACAGAGGGCTGGACTGGGAAGCAGAAAGACCTGAGTTCAAATCCTGCCTCAAGCATGTATGAGTTTGGACAAGTCTCTGAGCATCTATTTCCTCTACTGTAAAACTCATTTCTTGGGCTGACTGAATACACACACACACTCACACACATGCACACACTCACACACGTGTGCACACACTCACACACGTGTGTGTGTTTGTATGTATAAATGGGTTTATGGGTCCCAAACTGAGACCCCCTGATCTTAACCAGCCCTCACCCCATCCATACATCACCCGATCATTGCTGTGTTTCCTGAAGAACCTCGAAGATGGAGGGCTCACTATCTCCAGAGACAGGTCATGCTGCTGTGAAGTCCGCCTCTGGGGAGTGTCGGCCTCTTCTCCTGATCTGCTTGGTCCTCAGGAGGACAATCGGGTCATGAATGCCAAGTGCTGGGATAAAGCAAAGAGGTGAGACAGATCCTGCCCTCAAGGTGCTCACATTCTAATGGAGGAAACAGCCCTGCAAAGAGAAAATGTGACCGGGGCAGTCAAACCGAGTCTTCTCCAGGCCCCCATCCCGTGGCGGCCTTGTGCGTCACACAGTGTGAGCTCAGGCCCTCGCCCTTGTGATTCCTTCTCTGACACCCTCCACTTTATCCTCACACAGCAATTAGCCCTCAAGCCTTTATTAAACACTTGCTGCACACTCACCACCCATGAACTCAGCCCAGCCGGTAGAGGAGTGACCGTCCTGGCCAGAGACAGACACACCGCTTCAGAGCTTCTTAGCAGGACTGGCCCCCTGCCTTTAATTATTATGTGGAAGGAGAGCCCCCCTTCCTCGCCGCCTCCTGGCTCTGCCTGCCTCATGGCCCTTGATTCTGGCCTGCTTCTTGGACTTTTCTGCTTTGTCTGGCCTACATTTGCCTCCAAGACATGGGCTAACAAGTTCTAAGACAGATTTTGACAGCTCACAAAATTAGAGACATGCTGTTGTTAAGCTAAAAATTGGATGGAACGCTCTTACACGTCAGCCACCAGGAATCGGGGCCAAATCCCAAAGGTATGGATGGGGGCTGCCGAGAGTCTAAGAAGTCCAGATGGGGGCTAAGCTTCTATCCAGTGAATGAGTAAAGCTGGGGAGACCAGCCTCTGCAGCACAAGTTCCCTTTGGTTGAGTCACCAACTCCAAAGAAGCTGTGAGCAGGTCACACGGCCCCCTACTCTTTCTGTCCTTCACAGGCCTCCAGCCGGCCCATTTCAGCCCAGCCTTCCCAGACTTTCCAGAATTTTAGACAATTTTTAGCTCATTAGATTGCCCTTAATTCATGAAATTTCAGTAGCTCCAGAATGCAAGAAAGAGTTCTGAGCTTGGGGTCAGAGGCCCTGCCTGAGTTCAAATTCTGACTGCCATTTACCATGTGTGTGACTTCAAACGAGCCATTTGCCTGCTCAGGTCTCCATTTCCCCAGGGTTCCCATGGGGAGCCCCATGAGGTGACTGCTCAGATATCTGTCTCCCAGCTCCTGGAACCAAGGGCACGCTCCTTCATGGCAGCAACATCCTTCAGATGCAAGTTTATGTTTCCACTCAAGCAGGACACATGCAGGTAAGAGACTTTACCTGAAAGTACGGGTCTCACCCCATCACAGCTCTAAGACTGGGGCAGTTCTTAGTATCATGGCCTTAAACTGGAGAAGGGACCAGAGATGCCATCACAGCAGCCCCGTCATTGTGACCAAAGAGGAAACTGAGGAAGACCAAAGATAAGTGACTCACCAAGGTCTCTCACACAGAAAAGCAGCAAAGTCAGAATTGGAATCCAGGTCCTCTGACTGCAAATCCCCTTTTCACTGTTACACACTGTTTCCTCATCTGTAAAATGGGAGTGATGATATTTGAGCTCCTTACCTCCCAGGATTAGTACATCTGAAAAACCCTTTTTAACATTAGAGTGCCGTAGCACTTTGCACACTGGATGGAGCACTGGGCCTGGAGTTAGGAAGCCCCGAATTCCAATCCCACTTCAGATCCTTGCTGGCTGTGTGACCCTGGACAAGTCACTTCACTTCGATGGCCCAGTTTCCTCATCTGTAAATTGGGGACAATACCATCGACTTCACAGCACTATTGTGCAGATAAAATGAAATAGTAACTGTAAAGTGCTTGGCACAAAGTCTGGCACATCCTAGGTACTGTGTGCATGTTATTATGAGCTAACAAAACAGGCAGATTTATGATTTAATTTGTAGGGAGTCACTGGGTCCACAAGCGTGTGAGTCATTTAACAGTGGGTCCCTTGTCAGAGCGTCCCTTCTGCTATGCCCGGGGCCTCCAGCCTGGTGCCCTTATGCTCCCTTCTAATCTCAGCCTCCCCAGCTGCCTCTCACTGAGCCTGGCCCAGCCTTCTGGTTACTAAACTAGAGAATGTCTCGCCTTGAATCAGTTGCCAAAGCTGTCTTCCTAAAGCACAAAGGTGAGCAATGCTCTGCCCCCAGCAAACTCCAGTGGCCCCATCACCTCCAAGATCCAGCAGCAAATCCTCCATTGGATGTCCAAAGTCTTCCGTAGACTGCTCTATACCCACACCCACACACACCTACCCACACACAAACACACACACACACACTCACACACATACTCACACATATACACTCACACACATACACACACCCACACTCTCACACACATACACTCACACATACTCACAATACTCACACACACACACATACAAACACACACTCACACAATACACTCACACACAATCACACACATCCTCACACACAATACACTCACACACATACTCACATACATACACTCACACACATACTCACACACACTCACACACATATACTCACATATACAGACACTCACACACACTCACATGCATACACTCACACATACACACATACATGCACAGTCACTCACACACTCACATATACTCACACACATACACTCACACAATACACTCACACACACTCACACGCATACACACATACACACATGCAGAGACACACTCACACACAACATACTCACACCCATTCACACACATACACACACTCACACACATACACTCACACACACTTACACATACTCATACCTACTCATGTGAGTGTGTGTGTGTGTGTTTGTTCCCCCAGGAGGCTACACGTGCACATACAGACACAACCTTTCTAGTCTTATAATACCTATCACTCCACCACATGCTCTAGGATCCAGTGAGACTGCTCTCCAAGCTCTGGCCATGCCCACTGGCTGTCCCTCATGTCCTCCTCTCTGCCTCTGACTTTCCTGGCTTCCTTCACGTCTTGGTTCAAGTCCCACTTTCTGGAAGAAGCTTTTCTCACTCAATTCTCCTCAGTCCAGGGCCTTCCCTCTGACATTATCTCCAACCCACCCTATCCACAGCCTATTTGTACGTATTGGGACTGGGTCCCTTTCACTTTTGCATCCAAGAATCTATGGCAGATCCATGACATGGCAAGGTCAGAGCCATAATTCTGCATCCTAGTGCATACCTCAGATGCCACAAAGGGAGGAGGAGGGTCCTTTGCCCTTGGCACAGTAAAGGCTCCAGCTTATTACCTCGTGATGGGAGGTAGAGACTTCTGGGCCAGCAGCCTTCCTATTTGGTTCTTGAAAAATAATAGTCACTGGAGGAGAAAGCAATCTTGGACTGTTCAAGAGAGGAATCCACCTACTGTACAGGGAAGGAACTGGGAAAAGTCGTCATTTCCTAATTTATCTAATTATTCTTGGGCTTTTCGATTTGAGCCTGGTTGTGTCTTTACACTGAAAGAGTAAGAGGGATGACCGGTGCCTCCAGATTTCAATGCCTTGGAACAAAATGCTCAGCTGCGCCATCCCAGCTCTGTTCCTTATTCACATCATTGAATTGAGAAGTGCTTGGCCATCAGAAAGCACCAATACTGGGCCTTACTTTAACAAAAAAAATGAAAGGGACAAGATAATTGTACAATTAATTATAGATTATTCAGCTTGACCAGAAACAATACTGAGGCAGATGAACAAGCCATCAGAATAGCTGGAGGAATGAGAAATTGGACCGTGTCCATTTAATTGCTTTCTCTGATAGTCTAAAGAGTGAAGGAGATAAGGGGAAAGCCCCTGAGCCAGGCCCCACGTTTCAGGAATGCCTGTAAGTCTAGTCTCCAGCACAGGGAGGCAAGCAAATGCAGGCGCAGCCCAGCGATCTGGCTGTTTGTTCCCCCAGAAGGCTACAAATCAGCCACATCCTGGAAGAGCAGTGAAGGGCGTGCTGCCTCCTTGTTTGGTGCAGCTGAGAACCAAACACTGCCCACTTCACTGTGGTCCAAAGGCATAGAAACAGGAGAGGCAGAACTTCACCTTTGCCTAAGGTACCAGGTCAGCTAAGAGAGCAATTCATCAGTAGTGTAGAAAGATTGTAATTCTCTAAGCCATGCCCCAAAACAAGATGGACTGCAACAGGGACAAGCACAAAGGAAGAGTGCTACCTAAGGGACTCAAAGAGTGCTTAGATTGGAGTTGGGCAGACCTGAGATCAAATCAGGCTCAAACTTTTATTAGCTGAGTGACCCTGGACGAGTCACTTAATTCCTATCTAACTCAGTTTTCTCATCTGTGAAATGGAGAAGATAATAGTCATTATGAGACTCATATGAGAGAATACATGCACAGGTTTTGCAAACTTTATAGCATTGGTATGATAATGATTCTTAGGTTCAAGAGAGAAATAAATTAGTGGACAAAGGGGGAAGCTCGTTGAGGTGAGATTGTCCTGGAACACGTGAAGAAAAGAGACCAGAGGTCATAGTGGCTCATAAATTGAACTGCTCTGTGCTGAATGTGGTGCCATTTTAATATACAAAGATAAAACAAAATGCCCTGTCACTGAAGGCATTAACTGGGCCAAATGCAAGAAATACGCCTTTGGGAGACACTTTGGCCGGTATAGGAGTATTTCAAGAATCACATAAAGGAGAGGGTTGATTTGATAGTTTTAAGAAATCAAAATAATTCAGATGAAAAATAAAGTCAACGAAAAAATGCCAAAGGTGTCATCTTTGCTTAGGGCCAGAAGGAAAGGTTTTGGGGTACAAATGGTGAAACACAGAGGGAGTAATTTCAGTGAGGTGCTTGACTTGTTCTAGAAAAATCCATTTAAAAAATCACTGAAATTAGAAGAAAAAAAAGGTGAAATTAGACAATCTGCCATAAGTGTGGGCTCTCTATTCCTTGGCTCACCCATGGGCTGCCTCTGCCATGATCTGGATTAAGAGGAATAGCTCACACCCACGCAGAATTTCAGTCTAAAAGCTGTTTGCCTCCCAGTGCATTGACATCAAGGCTCAGACAGGACTTTGGGGCCCACAGGGTCAGTTTCACAGGTGAGACCGTGACTGGTAAGAGCCAGAGTTGCTAGTGCAGCCTGGGTCTTCTTGGCTGGATTCCAGACCTTTGTCCCTTTGCCAGAACCTGGCCTGCCAAGGAGATATAAGCAGACAGCTACCTTAGGGAAAACTGAGCCCAAGGCCAGGTCACCTCCGTCTTGCTTCCCTTGTGACTCTTTAACATGCATAAGAGAACACCACTGTCACCAGGGCTGTGCTGGGGCCAGCTAAACCAGCTCAGGAGAGTCCACTGGTAACTGCTGGAGTGAGAATTCCCTGTAGGATCAGAACTCGATTTGTTGTTTTGGGAATACCTAAGCTTAAGAAAGTGACAGGAAAATAGGAATAAAGCAGGCAAAATTTAGACGAATGCTACAAGGACATTTCTATCTTAATCTTCAGAGAACGAGTTGTTCAAAATTTACCAAAACTCCCCTGACCAAGAACAGTGTTGGCCTTTATTCATTTTAAGGCTGACTCGCACCAAGGAGCAAAGCCATCCAGCTGGAGTAAGAGTCATCTCCAGAGGAGCCTTAGGTGGTCACTGGGGCCAAGTGCCCCTTTGCAGCTCCTTGCAATCATGCAGCACCCCCTGTTTGAGAGTAATCCCCTTCCCTCCTCTCATCTCCTCTCCCCTTCCCACTCTGGGGGCCAAGGGGTGGGGGGCACTTTCAGAGCCCCTCCTTTTCTGGGGAAGAATTGATGATATTTTCCCCCTCTAGAGATCCATTTCTTTCAAAAAGTCTGAATATGTGCTGCCATCTACTGGGAAGTAATTTATAGTCTGGTCAAAAGAAACCCTAAGTCACCGACATCTTCTTTCATGTAACTAGAAAGATATCTAAACTTATGAGGGGTTCATATGTAGAGATCCATGTAGCAAAGACACTTATTCACACATATACAAATGTATCCATATATTCACACGTGCATATGTGCAAACACATCAAATATCTGTATATGCCATAGGCATTTATAGATGTGTCTACCATGCATGTAGATGCACAATATGTCAAGCCATGGAAACTGTATGAATACACATATATGGACAGAGTTATGTCAGCTTGCAAGAGCTTGCCATGTGCCCAATACCATTCTGGGAATAAAATGAAAAAGCAGAGCCCCTGCCATCCATGAATTTATATAAAAACCATCAGAAGCTAATTTTACATGTGTATTGATATATAGGCATGTATGTGTGGGTTCACATGTGAATATATGCAAATATAAACTTTGTACCCCTAGTATCTGGAATATAGTGGGCATTCCTAAAAGTTTGTTAATGTACAGAGGTATATGTGTATATATTTACATCAGTCCCACGATTTTATTAGTATAAGCAATTTCTTGTGTCAAAACTTGCTCTAAAAATGGAGATCACCAGGCCTTCTGCCTGGGCTTCTGACGAGTTGAAGGAGCTGGTGTTTAAAGGCCTTCCATCTCGAGGCTCCAGGGTTAACATTCTGGGCTATTTGGGCATTACTGTCCTTCCAGAATTCTATGCTCCAGTCCAGCTGGATTTCTTATTCCAAGTGGCATCTTGGGTCTCTGGGTATGTGACCATATTGTTTTCCACGTCTAAAATGCGTTCTTTCCTCACCATCACCCTTAGGATGATGAAATTCATGCAAAGCTCAGATCATATGTCCCCAGCGAAGAAAATCTATACTGATTTGCCATTTTATTACTTTCTCCCTGCAAATTTGCTTTGTTTTTCCTTATTTGTGTATTTATCTTCTAAAACGCCATTAACATTTAAACCCCTTGGGGATGGTGACTCATCATCTCCTTGTCTGCTCTGCCTAGCATATTATCTTGAACCTGCACTACATTTACAAGCACTTTTTGGATTGTGTAAACACACACTCAAGACAATCACTTTCCGTATTTTTTGTATTTCAGTTTTTCACCCTGAAATCATGGAGCCTATATTTTCTATATAGTATCTTTCCCTGTGAGTGTTAAATGTCTGAAGAATTATGATAAGTGACAATGTGCACAGCAAGGATTTTTATCACCATCATCATCATCCTCTTCCTCATGACAAAAAATAAAAGTTGAAGATCTCAGTAGTTGTAATAGATCAGCTTCTTACCAAAAATGTTTTAATTGAACGTCTTTAACATCACTGTCAGATTTGAGTTTGTGATCCCCAGAATAATTTCCCAGCTTTGTATGTGTCTATGTGCATATATCTATTCCTGGAGGGCAGGGATTGTTTCACACTTGGACTTGACACATAATTAGTGTTTAGTAAATCCAGGATGACAGACCGATTGATCGAGTCCCTCCTTTATCCTAAAACTTCCCAATCATTGAAACTGGTCGACTTGAGCATCGATGCTACAAATTCTGCTTCTTATAATGAAAGGAAATTGATGAACAACGTCCTTGAGCTTCGTTGGAATATCATTCATTTGTCTGTTTTGATTCCATTGTTTTCTCATCATTTTTTTCTCATTGACAAGATTACAAATAATGCTGTGTAAGTGGCTTCCGAAGGGACTCAGCAGGAATGACAATGAGGACAACAGAAAACCAAAGATGCTGAGAAATGTTTCAACTTCCAAATGGATCAATAAGAAGATGCTTGAACAAGCCAGTTCTTGGGGTGTCTGTTGGGCATAAAGTGAAGCAGCAGCAACGATAGAGCAGTGGAGGTTGGGCTGCCCACCTGAGCTGCTGTCCTTTCCTTAGGTGGTCAGACCCAGGCGGCATCTCCTCCAGGAAGTGTCTTCAGACAATGGAATGGGAGGCCTTGATTTGAACCCAGATCTTCCCTACTCCAGGTGCTGCCCTATATATTCCAACCTTGGAATAGCTATGTGGTACAGTGAATAGACTGGGGCACTTGGAGTCAGGAAGACCAGATTTCGAATCCTGGCTTAGACGCTTACTTTTTGGATGTCCTTGGGCAAGTCACTTACCATTCCTCTGATTCAGTTTCTTCATCAATAAAAATAGATACATTGGGTGGCTAGGTTGTGCAGTGAGCAGAGCACCGACCCTGGAGTCAGGAGGACTTGAGTTCAAATTCGACCTCAGACAATTAACACAAAAACAAGCCGTGTGACCTTGGGCAAGTCACTTAAACCCAATTGCCCTCAAAAAAAGATACATCAATATCACCTATTTCACAGGATTATTTTGCAGATCTAATGAGATCACACATGAAAAGTGCTTGCAAGCTCTAAAGTAATTTATAAATGCTAGATTGTTGTTACATCACACCTCCCAGCTTCCTCACTCAGAACACATCCCATCCTACCTTCCTGACACACCATTTGTGAGCTAAAATGAGATGATGGATGAGAAAATGCTTTGTAACCTATAAAGTTTTACACAAGTGTAAAAAGGTTAGTACTCATTAACACTGCTTAATATCACATAGTAATTGGCAAGCAATGGGTCCTTTCAATTAAATCAAATTAAGAAGGCACACTGACACTCCACAAGTGGGGTGTCACCCAACCCTAGAAGGTGTGGACATTCTGAATCATGGGATCTCAGGATTGGTGAATAAAAAATTATCATTGAGATGGTAATAAGGAAAAATATGTGAGGGAAAAGTGGGCTCAAACACAAGACCAGTGGGGAGCCATTTGGGTGAAAGAGCATGGAGGAAATCATTCCAACATGAGGCCAGAAGCAAAGGAGGAAGAGGCAGAAGTAATGGAGGGAGAGCCCAACTGCTGCGTCTGTGCCAATGAAATACGCAGAGATCAGAGCTAAAGGAAGTCTCAGAGGGCATCAAGCAGACCCTCTAAGGAAGCCTTATGGGAGAACATGCTTAACAATTCCAAAGGATTCTGGAATAAATGAAAGACCATCTTGTTCAACTCCCTCATCTTAGAGAACAGCACACTCGGGCCCAAATCCCTCCAGTGACTTACCCAAGGTCACATGATCAATGGTTGTCATCCCAGGCTCCAGAATCACAGCTCTGCCGGGGCCATGGCACCCAAGCCCTCTCCTTTTATGGAGGAGGGAAACAGATCCAGCGAGTTAAAGTGGAAAGGCTGACGGGTTCTGTTCTGTCGGGCCGCAGAGTGGCCCAGGGCACAGCATCAGGAAAACCTGAGTCTCCACTTGACTTCAGACACTTCCTACGGAGATGCCTATGGGCAGTTCAATTAACCTTCTCTGCCTTGGTTTCTAATGAAACCAGCCTCCCAGGGCTGTGGGAAGGGTAAAAGGAGACAATATTTGTGAAGCACTTTGCAAATCAAAAAGTGTCATAGAAATGCCAGCTAGTCATCATCATCATTGGTGGGATTTGAGAGTATAAGAAGTTAGGGATGATTATAATCCACACCCTCGTTGCTTATTTCTACCTTGAACCCTAAGGCTAGTGTGGCTTCTACTTTTTAACATGTCACCCTCTTTAAAAAATACCTTGGGTTAGATGGTGAGACAATTATCTATTTACTCTTTCAAAAAATAAATTCATAGATTCAGAATATATATCTCTTTAGAGCTGGAGGGGATTTGAAGGGCAAAATCCTCACCACTCCCATTTTGCAGATAAGAAAATTGAGGCACAGAGAGGTTAATTATTGGTTCAAGGTCACACATCTAGTAAATGTATAAAGCAGGATTTGAACCCAACTCCTCCTAACATCAAGTCTCATGCCCTTTCTACCAGGCCATGCTGATTCTCTCATTCCCCTTCCTACCCAGCAACTCAATCTCCATTCATTAAAAGAATAAAATCCTGCATAACTGCCTCCTCACCTAGAAATGTTTCCATCCAGAAAAGAAATAGTGTGGGATGGAGCCAATCTTTGGAGGTGTGAGAAAATCACTGCTGGAAGTCAGGCATTAACTTCTCTAATCAAGGTGTGTGGGGTGGGGGTGTTCCCAGCCTATGTTTTATTTACACATGAAACTGTCCAATACTCATTTACAAGAGTGTGAAAAAATTTTGAAGAAAGGAAAGAAAACATGGCTCTCAAAATCATGGTGCTGCCTAGCCAGGAAAATCAGAGCATCCTAGGATTCACCAAAGGAATCTTTATAGAGATTTGGGTTATTTCCATGCTGAAGAGCTGATTTTCAATCTCCTCTCCAGTAACAAGTGCTTCCCTCAAAAAGAATTGTGTATTTCCCTTGTATACCTGTAGGCATGTTGGTTCACTCCAGTAGAATGTAAGCTCCATGAAGGCAAGGCCGTGCCTTTTTGTCTTAACAGCCCCAGTCTAACTGTCCTTTGCACATAATCGGTGGTTAACAAAATGAATGAATCCCAAGTAGATTTGGGTAAAATAATGACTAATCGATGTGAGAATTTGGTCCCAATTTCCTTTTGGAGATGTTTCCAAAGCTTAGACAATGGGTTCTAAGAATGGATTTCAGGAGCTCTTTGAATCAGATGAAATATATATTTTTCACCAACCGCCAACTCTAGTGTAGAATTTTCTTCAAATACTTAAAAACAGTATTCTAAGAGAAGGTCCCTTCTTTTCACCAGACTTACTGCCAAAGGAGGACATCACACACATGCACATTCATACACCCACATTAAGAACTCCTGCATTAAGGGGCTGCTAGAGGGCGCAGTGAGTAAAGCCCCAGCCCTGGAGTCAGGAGGACCCAGACACTTAACACCCACACAAAAAACTAGCTGTGTAACCTTGGGCAAGTTACTTAACCCCAACTGCCCTCCAAAAGGTTAAAAAAAAAAAAGAGCTCCTGCATTAGAAGATCTGAGGGTCCTTCCAGCTGCAGGCTCTTATCAGTCTGTCAATCAGTTAATACCTTGTATTTTTATTTACTAAACACTTACTCTGTGTCTAGTAATGAGGATGAAAATCAAAAACTGGAAGTTCTGGCCTTTAAGCAGCTTGCATTTTCTGAACTTGGTTAAAGGAGCATTGACAGCTAACAGGCACAGTGGATAGAGGCCTTGGCCTGGAATCAGGAAAACCTGATCTCCACTCCAGCCTTAGATTCTTCTTAGCTGTGGACAAGGCTTCTACCTGCATCAATCTCCTCGCCCGCCCCCCCGCCCCAAATGGAGACAAAAATAGTGCCTACCTCTCAAGATTGTTTTGAGGATGAGAGATAATATTTGTGAAGTTCCAGGTCAATGCTAAGTAGTGTTGATAGTACTTTTTAAAATCATCAAAAGAAATTTTGATTCAAAATTCGGACTCACTTTCAAAGGGCAAGATCTTGGTCTGATGTATAAATTCCATTAAAAACTGACCACAAACAGAAGCAAATGCAGTCCCTCCTTTGGAGGAAAGGCACCATTGCTTAAGAGTTTTACTGACTAATTGCATTTAAATTGATTAGGGACAAGACAGTTGTTTGAGTACTCCAGAGAGTTAACAATGATAAAGAAACAGTCTTTTCATTTTTTAAATCCTAATAGAGTAGACACATTTTTTCCCCAAAACAAAGAACTTTTTCTCAGCCTATATGGAGACAGATCTCCCTGCACACTCCTTCTCTAGCACATTTTATTTGCTACAACTTGCAATCAAGCTAGAAGATCACTGTTTCAGAACAAAATGGTTTGCAAGTTTACATAGGATTCTAGTTAAAGCCATTATCCAATGTCTTCACTTTATGCAGCATTAAAGGCGCACCATTGTTGCCCATGATTTAAAAAAAATAACATCCCAAATGATGGAATTTGGAACATCATTTAAAGACATGGCTTAAAAAGCCATAGGGACAAATATTGGTCTTTTGAAATGAAATATAATTCCTAGGTTTTCCCAGACCTAGATTAAAACAATCTCATGCTGTCACTTATAATAATTATAGTAACAAGCATTTCTATAGCACTTTAAGGTTTGCAAGGCACTTTATATTAAAAAAAAAATAGAGCTTGTTAAGGAAGATTGCCCTGGATATGTACTCACTCCTTCATGATCTAAAATAGTAATGGGGAATAGGAAATCTGCAGGAATAATTTTAAAATACAAGTCATACATTTGCTCCAATCTCCTCCATAAGCAATACTGGCTCCCAACTATCCCAGGCTCCACTGGAGGTGCTAATAGACAGCACCTACCAACTAACAGGTTGCTAGTAGGAGAGGATGAACATTTAAATGAAGCTTCTGGAATTTTCACTAACTAGACCATTAACCACTGACTGCTGAAGAACTGGTCAGAGTTATGCTATATCTGTAATGGGAATGTACACTTATCTTGTTGTGATAGTAATGGGATATAAAGATTCCCCTGTATTGGCTTGATTTTCAAATTGATTGTGTTAAAACCCAGAGCTTCTTAATCCCACCTGTGGGATGGACTTGTTGATGTGAAAAGAGAGTCCTGAACTGGGAGGAGCTGGTGACTTAGATTTGGAGAGACAAGAGAGAGGCAGAAGAATTTTTTGGAAGCTAATGTAATATAATGCCAAGGAAAGGCAACTTCCCAAGGTTCAAAATACCAGCATAGGTGCTGTCCATTTTACTCAGTGACAAACCAAGAACAGAGAAGACCAAAACATGACATCATTCAAAATACAGCATTTACTAAGTGTGATTAAATAAACTCCAAGTACTACCCCACCCCAGGACCTTACATTCATTCAATCAATTACAAAGTCCCTGTTCTAAATACTACTCCACCCCTAGGCTGTACCTTCATTTAGTCAACCACAAAGCCCCTCTTCTCAAATGGAGATTAGTTTCCAAACATAAGTAAAGTACATTCATTTGTTCAACCATAGAACACAAAAAGGTCAAAAGTTTCCCACCCTTGGATCACAAGTGAATCCACCCCAGAGTTACATCAAGTTTAAGTACAGCACTTAATACCCAAATGGAGGTCTTTTCTTCATCTTGACACGAGGCAAGTTCTCAGCAATCTCTGCTCCTGGGGAGACAAGGCCCAGCAAGGCCACAAGATACATTGCCAGTCTCTTCATTAATTCATACTCTGTCTTTAGAACAGTCCTAGAACCCCTGAAAACATTACCAAAGCCCTCTCCCAGGATTTCTGTAAACATACAACAAGAAAATCCTTCTTCAGGGCTTCTGAACCAACAGAAAGGTTCCCAGACCCCTGCAACAACAGCACTGTCCTTCACCAGTGGACAGTATTCATTCTGTCTGCAGGACAGTCTCCAGACCCCTGCAACAACAGCACTGTCCTTCACCAGTGGACAGCATTCACTCTCTGTCTGGCAGGACAGTCTCAGGAGCTCTTAGCCAACAGCCAGGTTCCAGGACTTCTTCAACAGGACTGTCTTTCACCAGTGGACAAATCTGGCAAAACAACATCAAAAGAGACAAAGTACCAGCAAAACAGCCATGTCTCCTCAGTCCTTGGCAGCTCCAGGGGCAGGTCTCAAAAGTCCAGGGCAATTCAAAGTGGCCCCAGCAATCCTCTCAGTCTCTCTCTGCCTCCATGAGGTGCTGCTTCCAAAAACTCCTTCCGCCTCTCTCTTGTCTCTCCAAATCTACGTCACCAGCTCCTCCCAGTTCAGGACTCTCTTTTCACATCAACAAGTCCATCCCACAGGTGGGATTAACAAGCTCTGGGTTTTAACACAATCAGTTTGAAAACCAAGCCAATACAGGGGGATCTTTATATTCCATTACTATCACAGTTGTTGCCATCTTTCTAATATTGTATTGTATAAGATCTTCATTGCCCCTAGGTTAATTGCACCTGGGGCCTGGGGTGGGAGGCTTGTTTTTCAGGAGATACTTTGTGATTGGGCAGTGGGTCAAGAGGTTGTTACATTCTCTGAGCCAGGAGAAGGCTAATAAGCCCTGGTGTGAGGCTTTGCTTTGGGGCTCACTTTGAGAAATGTTGTGTGATTTGACCAGATGAGACTCTGGGCAGCCATTGAGAGCCCCCCAGCTTTGAAAAACCCAGATGTTGATGCTTCCCTCTCTGGTGACTGACTAGGTATTTATGTAATGGTTGGACAGTTGGAGACCTGTCTGCTTGATCTGTTTGATTCTTTGTCTTCTTGTAACTTCTGCTTGTAACCTGTCTGTATATTCTGAAGTTCAGGGTGCTGACCTTTTCCCCCTGAACTAGGTAAATGATATATTTGATTGATTAAAGCAAGATTGTTAACCCATTTTGAGTTGCTTTCCTTTAGAAAATCAGGTCTAAGAACCTGTGTCGGCAGCCACCCTGGGGATGCTCGGGTGCTTGCTGCTACAATGGCATAACCCAAATAGGGTTCTGAGGCACTCGGGGAGGACTGGCACCTCTGCTGTGAGGGCTGCTCATCCACTATTGGCAGCTTTTTGTCATCCAGCTCTCAACTGTGGCTCCAAGAAGCTGTAGCATGGGCAGCGCCTATACCCAGACCTCTTCATCACTCTCACGTTCAGTTTCCTCATCTATAAAATAGATGCTATTTCTTATAAATGTTGGGAGGTTATCTGAGTTAATAGATGGGAGATGTTTTAGTAACTTCATGGGCTGTTTAAACTGATGATGATGATGGTGATGACGGTGATGATGGTGGTTGTAATGGTGATGGTAATAATAGTGACAATGATGATGATGATGATTGCTGATGAAGATGATGATGATGATGATGATAGTGATGATGGTGATGACGGTGATGATGGTGATGACGGTGATGATGGTGATGATGGTGGTTGTAATGGTGATAATAATGACAATGATGGTGATTGCTGCTGCTGCTGCTGCTGATGGTAATGATAATGATGATGATGATGATGATGATGATGATGATGCTGATGATGGCCCTATCTTGCACTGTGACCAAGGAAATGGGTTTAGAACATTCCAAAAGCATGATTCTGGTGTCTCTTCCATGGTGATAAAAGATATCAGCTGGAACCTTGCTGTTAATAAAAGCCCAGGCCAAGGACAATAAGCTTTGGCAGGTATTCTTCATTGAGGCCTTGCTGAAATTGGAAGGACAGAGCATCATGTCCTCTGTGCTCCTCCTCTCTTCGTCTTTGGACAGTTAAGCTCATCATTGCTGTTATCACCAGGCTTCCTATACTCTTCAAGGTTGGTGCTGTCCTTTACAAATGTCACCTACGATGCTTAAAACAACCCGGTAGGGTAGGTGCTATTATTATGTTCATGTTATCTATGAGGAAACTGAAGCACAGAGAAGTTAAGTGACTTGTGCAAGGTCACACAGCTTTCCTAGGTAGGATTAGAACTCGAGTCTTCCTGACTCCCAAGTCCTTGTCTTTCTCTGCTCTGCTGCCTTGTTGCCCATATCAGGCTCAGCTCAGCTGCCTCCTCTCCTCATATAATCCAGTGGCTAAGACTCCCGATCACCTTACATTCCCTTTTGTTTACTTGTCTCTGTTTACAGATGGTGCCAAAAGTCTTCTCATTTATGATGCTTTAATGAAGCCTAATATTGCACTGTGGCTTTTGGAAAACCCTGCACACTCTGTCCTCCAAGAGGAGAATAATCACATGAAGGATGATGAGCTCATTTCCCCCTTTGTTCTTCAGGCCCCAACCCCATTTCTGGTTCATTCCTGTTGCTTAGCCAAACATTGTTGATAGATCGACTGCCTACTGATCGACTGGCAATGGCACTGGCTTCCCTCTTTGACTTAACATGACAGAAGCAAGTTCCTGGCTCTTGCTTAATTGAAGCTCCTTTTGGCTATCACTTAGCCCAACTGTCTGTGAGCTGAAGGTGGCCTTTAAATTTGAGCACTTTGTTGCAGCATATTATTCACCTTAAGGAAAAAAGAAAAAGAAATTTTGACCAACAGTGCCACTTACTAGAGAGTCTTCTCTGAAGCTCCCTGCTCTGGTCATGATCAATTTTGAATCTTCAAACACCCAGGATGCTTCAGGAGGAGAAGCAGTATCAGTCTTCAAAGCATAAATTATTTTTCCCTTTTCAAAATTACAAGTAGGATACATTTTGTTCTACATCCTCCTACTCAAAACCAAACCGAAAAAAGAAAAATCCCTTAGATTTCCTCCTTGGAAGTGGACACAGCAAAGATGTCCTTTATAGCCTCATTCACTGGAGCACATATGTCTGACTGGCAGGCACTACCTGTATGTGACCCTGTCCATGTCTTTCCCTTTGGCCCCAAGTGTCAAAACCTTGCTTGGACCCAAAGGTTGTAGGCTGGGATAGAAAGAATACTAATTATGTTATCAGAAGGCTTGAGATCCACACACATCTCTGACATGTGTGAGCTATGAGATCATGGGCAAGCCTACTAACTTCTCTGGACTATAATCAATTCCCTCATCCCCTCATCTTATAGTTAAGTTAGAGCTGGAGATGTGGACAGTGGTTCTCACACAGACAAAATCTCTGGTTCTTGACTCATGTTTCACACGTAATTAATTGGGGACACAAAGTCCCAAACAATCTTGGAATTCAAAGAGCGTCTATTCTATTGGCTAACGTGGACAACTGTCAAAGTTCCGACTACCCCAACATTTCCTCGGATGCTTGAAGCTCTTTGTTGTTATTTAACAAAGCGGCTGTGGCATAGCTGACCTTCCTCCTAGGCTCAGGAATGAACACCTAGAGACCCCTCTCATTCATGACGTTCCTCGTCATTAATGAACATCATTCCTCTGCCTCCATCACTCGACATGCACTTTGATTCTTCAGTGCCTCCGGCATCTTCCGAGCGATCTAGGCTCACTGTGGAGGTGCCATCTACGGCTTCTCCCCTCTTTCTCACCTTCCCTGAGAGCCAATCCATTGGCCAGCCTTGCTGGATTTGCCTTCCTATCATTTCCCACGTACACCCTGTTCTCAATCCGCTGCTCCTCTGGTCCTGGAGAGGCCTGCATTATGTCACATATGTCATTATGTCACACCTCACTGTGGAGACAGCTGCCTACTGTGCTCTCCCTGCCTCCAGGGTGTCTTCTACTCCCCTCTCCAAATCCCTAGAGCACCTGCCTCACTCAGCACATGCAGTGACTCCCTAGTACTTTCAGGATCCAATACAAGATGCTTGGCTCAGCATAACTTGGTCCCTTCTTCCCTTTCCATCTTGCTTGTGCCTTATTCCCCAATGAGTGGTAGTAGCAGAAAGAGCAACCGCCACAATAAAATTCCAGCTCTTGCCTGCTTTGGTTATTTAGCACTCATTCTTGTTTTGCATGCATGCATTTACAATTGGCTCCCCATTAGAGGATAAGCTCCTTGAGGGCAGGCAGGCACTGTCCTTTGACATTTTTTGCATCCCCAGCACTAAGCACAGTGTTTGGCACATAGTAGGTGCTTAAGAAATGTTTATTGATTGTATAACAGTGATATGATGCCTGTGCTGTGCACTTTGCTAAGAACTTTGATTATTTGTCATTTGATCTTCACACCAGCCTGTGAGATAGATGTCATTGTCACCATTTTACAGAGAAGTGAACTGAGTCAAACAGAAATTAAGGGACTTACCAAGGTCATGTAGCTAGTGAGTGACTGAGGCTCACCCCTCTGAAATCTGCACCCCCCCTCACCCTCATAATTCTGGTGCCCTAGCTGTTGTTCCCAGAAGTCACTCTCCCTTTCCAATCTCTGCACTCTCACCTCCTCTTTCCCACATCCATAATTCTCTTCCTCTTTATCTCATTCCCTGGCTTCTTTAAAGTCTCAGCAATAAATCCCAGCTTTTGTAAGAAGTCTCTCTTGCTCTCCCTGAATGCTGGTGTTTTCCCTCTGAGACCACCCCCAATTTATCCAGAATCTATCCGGTTTGTACATCATTGGTTGTGTCTCCCCCATTTAACCAGTCACTGTACATTATTAAGTGTCTGCTTTGTGGTAGGCTCTGTGCTAAGCACTGGAGATGCAAAAAGAGGTCAAAGTCCAGCATCTGCCCTCAAGGAGCTTACAATCTAACAAGAGATAACATGCAATTATATACAAAGCAAGTTATCTACAGGATGAATAGGACATAATTAGCAAGGGAAGGTGCTGAAGTCAAGAGTTATTGAGAAAGGCTTCCTCTAGAAGGTGGGACTTTAGTTTAAGCTAAAGAGGTTGACATGGGGAGAAAAAGCATTGCCGGCATGAGGGACAGTCAGAGAAAATTCTCAGAACCCAGAGATGGAGGGTCTTGTTAATGGAACAACCAGCAGGCCGCTGTCACTAGATCAAAGAAGTACATGTTGGGGAGTAAGGTGTAAGATGCCAGAAAAGGTAGGAGGAGGCTAGGTAATAAGGGCTTCCAATGCCGAACAGAGCATTTGGTATTTGATCCTGGAGGCAATGGGGGTGGGGCTCTGGAGTTTACTGAGTAGAAAAGTAACATGGTCAGAGCTAGGCTTTAGAAAAATCTGTTTATTTACTAAAGAGAGGATGAATTGAAGTGGACAGAGGTGTGGGCAGGCAGACCCACCACCAGCAATCGCAAGAGTCCAGGCCTGAGCTGCTGAGGGGTCCACCCCAGAACGGTGGCTGGGGGCACAGGTAACATTGGATTGTAATCTCCTTCAAGGCAGTGACTGGTTTTGCCTTCCATTGTATCTCTAGCAAGAGCTTAATTTGGGGCCAGAAATCTAGTAAGTGTTTAAAAACGTGTTGACTTGACTTGGGCACTTCTTCCAACTGCAGATTTCATCCTGTCTATACTAGTCCAACTGGATCACCTCTCATCAGCAGCCTTCTAAAGCTATGAAAGCTGGCAGAATAATTCTGAGAATACTACTGCCAGGGCTGAGCTGACTACAATCCAAGGACTAGGAATTGAGGAAAAAATAAAAAAACAGAAGTGAAAACACTAGGGAGCAAGGAGATTTAACATCGTTCGACAGAGCAGGGATAGATCACACTTCACTCAGGCAGCAGCTTCCAAGGTCACTCTCAATATAGATCCTGATCCTTGAGCCCTTTCTGCACAGTGGTCAAAGTCCAATCTTTATTTAAAGCATTGGTTGAATCCCTGAAATTGAGGGAAGTCGAATGCCTATGCATCATCCTGGCATTGATTTATTTTCAGCTAAAATATGGCTCCAAATTTTGATGTGGAAATCACTGGGAGTTCTGGGCCAAAGATACCATGGGGATTCAGCCAATTATGCCACAAGCTGAAGACAAATGAAACCCTGGAACAATGATCTAGTTTTGCCCACGGTAGAGAGAGACAATTGATCAGAGCACTGATGTCATTTGCAACTTGCAAAGATTTATTTATTTTTTATCAGTAAGGTTGTGAAAATCATTTAAAGCTGTATGACAAATGGCCTGTTAGGAGGTTCCTAAAATAAACAACTCCATAAATGCTTTTAGGTACAATAGTAAGTCAGACAAGGGTATCTGGAAAGATCTGCCATGTGGAAGATTGTCCCAAGGGCAGAACTCAGAGGAGAGAGGAGGCATCTGAAAGAGCCACTGGAAGCAGGCTCAGGAGTTGGAGGGCTCCACACCATAGAGAGGCAATGAGGAAATGGTGAAGAACCCCTTTGTGGGATCCAGCAGTGGAGATGCTTTTCCCAGTGGTGTTGATGGTTCCCAGCCTTGCCATTTGGGTAGAGTGAAAAGACTAATAATAACAAGGTGTGATACTTGTTCATGTACTGTAACCTTCTCGCACTTGATTTGGTATAATTGACTTAATATTAGGCACTTCTTTTAATGATTCTCCTTAGAAGGTTTATGCATCCCAAACCATGGAAAAAATCTCCGTCTCTCAGTCTCTCTCCTTTCTGTGTCAGTCTTTCTGTCTCTATTTCTCTGTCTCCTTCATCTGTCTCTCCTCTCTCTCTGTCTCTGTCTCTCTGTCTCTGTCCGTCTGTCTCTCTCCCTCTTTCTCTCCAATTTGGAAACTTGTAAAACCTCTATATAGAATCTAACAATTCTTATTGAGTCCCCAGTGAATTGACTGTATTAAGCTACTTGAAAAGAAATGAAAAAATAGAAATAGATATTTTGTTTTTGTTTTACCATCCAAAACTTGCAATCTAGAGTAATATAATGAGACACTTTTGATAATGGCATGAATATTGGAGAGTGAAGATCTAATTCAATTTCATCATCTTATGGATAAGGAAACTCAGAAGCATGGGGGTTAAATGACTGGCCTGAAGACACCAACAGAGGGGATTTGGAACCCCACTCAAGTTTGGAGCCCCAAGATTTTTAGTCGCCATCTTCTTCAACATATATACCAAAAAGAGATCCCTGCCCTCTTCCCACCCTACCATAAATAAATAAAGATAATCAGTCTTTGCTTGGAAATTTCTGATCATAGGAGACTCACTGCTACCTAAGGTGTAACATGACTGTATTGGACATTTCTAATTGAGAAGATTCTCCCCAATATCAAGCTTACAGAAATGTGATTTTTTTGTAGGGTCCACCCATGGCTCCTGGTTTTAACCAGAAACAAAACAATACAAATACAATCCCACATGGTTACTCTTTCTTTTTACAACTATCAGAGACTTCTCTTCTCAGGGCTTCCTTCTCTCCATTCCTGGCATGTAATCAAGGTTTTTCAGCCCTCTGGTTTCCCTGTTCTAGTCGTTCGTCATCTTATCAAGGTCCTTCTTAAACTGTGCCACCCAGTCCTGAACACAATACTCCATGTGGAGTATGACCCGGCAGAATGCAGTGGTCTCATCTCCTCGATGCCTGGAAGTCAGCACAGGAGCAGAAGATGAGTGTCCTGCCTATTATTTGCAGAATTGTCCCCTTCTTCTGTTTTGATAATCACTATAGTATTTGTCTTTTTCCAATCTTTCTGTACCTGTGTCTTTTGTATTTTTTTTTCAAAAACATGGGCTCATCAGTAGCATCTGTCAGTTTCTTCCATAATGGTTGGGACTCTTTACCCACCAGGAGGAAACTGTGCCTGAGGCATGCTGAAAGAGACTTTCTGGCTAGGAGATGATTGATGCTTCACCAACCTTGCTCATCAGCACCACCTGGGGATGAGAGAATTATGGTGGGGTGAATGGGGGGGACTCTAGAACGTTATGTTTCTGGGGATCACTCAGAGAAATCTGCAAGGAGTTCATTTCAGTGGTGACAATTCAGGAACGGCCATGGTGAAAGAGCGCTCATGCAAAAGGTTTAAATTCTAAGGGTTTTCCGTGTGAACCCTGTAGGCTTCCTCGGTCATTTTTAACCTAAGAATTAAACTCAATAAGCATTTCCTAAAATCAGACTTTAATAGTAAAGTGGAAATAATAGTGCCTGTTTTGTCACATTCTCGGGTTGTGATATTCACAGAAATGGGCCCCTCTGCAATCTTTGTCTTAGATTTGCAAGGCAGGGCAGCCCCAACCAGCACCCAGATCAGGCCAGAGCAGACCTCAGGAGAGTGAATCACTAGCAGCTGTGGCACTTTCCAGACTCCTCAACCCATAAATGGCAAAGAGAAAATAAAAGGTCAGTCAGGAACTCTGTTATAAGGGTGAAGGAACACCACAATCCCACCCCTGCACTAACCCCCACCCCCCAGGGCAAAAAGTAGTAGGAGGCACAGAGCTGCCATGTAGCTGCTTTCAGTGTTCCTGACCTGCATATTGTAGGGGGACCAACTGACCATTCACACCATTCTTTCTTTGCCCTGCTTGGATCCACAACTTGGTCTTGGGTGGTGGTCCACAGGTGTGTGGCCAGTGAGCCAGAGGTTGTGGGGTCTGTAGACAGAGCACCCAACTGATAGTTCCAGAAGCTCAAAAACCACAGAAATTTGGGACAGAACTCTCTCCATTTTGTAAGCAGAGTTCAACCATAACAAAGAGCCCAAAAGTCAAGTAATTGTCAAGATGAGGAAGCACAATCAGATCATACAATCCTTTTGGGGGCACAAAAAGGATCAAAGCAAGGAACTGAAGGAGGACAATGAAGTCAGAACTCCTGCATTAAAAGCTTCCAAGGAGAATATCAACTGGTCACAGGCCATGGAGGAGCTCAAGAAGGAATTTTAAAATCAAGTAAGAGGAGTGGAGGAAAAATTGGGAAGAGAAATGAGAATGATGCAAGAAAATCATTAAAAGTCAGTCAATAGCCGGCTAAAGGAGACCCAAAAAAATTCTTAAGAAAATAACACCTTAAACAGTAGACTAACTTAAAGGGTGAAACAGGTCCAAAAAGCCAATAAGAAGAATGCCTTAAAAATCCCAATACGCCAGATGGAAAAGGAATTTCAAAAACTGACTGAAGAGAATTATTCCTTCAAAATTAGATTGGAGCAATTGGAAGCTAACGACTTTATGAGAAATCAAGGTATTATAAAACAGATCCAAACAAATGAAAAAAAAAAAGAAAAAAGAAAGAAGGCAATGTGAAATATCTCATTGGAAAAACCACTGACCAGGAAAATAGATACAGAAGAAATAATTTTAAAATTATTGGACTAACTGAAAGGCATGATCAAAAATAGAGCCTAGAGATTATCTTTCAAAAAATTATTGGGATGCAGAGACAAGATGGCAGAGTAGAAACAGGACTTCCTCACGGCTCCCACTTCCACCTCCTCCAATTCATGTAAATAATGACTCTAAACAAACTTTGGAGCTACAGAACCCACAAAATATCATAGAGAAGCTAACTTTCTGCAGAAGACAGTCGGGCAGGCCAGCAGGAAGGGGCCATCACAGCCTTCTTGGAGCTGAGCCAAGCCCCATGTGGGCCTGGGGTTTTAGCCTCAGGGCAGCCGAAACCAGTCACTGGCTGGAGTGACTTCAGATCACCAGCAGCTGTGGCAGTTTCCAGAATTATCAACCTAGAGATGCTAAGGACAAAGTGAGAAGTCAGTGCAGTGTAGATTTTGGGAACCAGGACTCCGGGACTGGGGTCTGGCCTTTGCCCCCTGGAGGGAGAAGTGGCTGAGCTGTGGCAGCCATTCAGCTTCCGCTACATGGTTGCTTCAGAGCTCCTGGACTGCAGATTGTACGGCACCCAACTGACCAGTCTGAGGTATAATCACTCTTGCTTTAACCTGCTTGGATCTGGATGGTGGTCCAGAGTGGAGGACCTGGGGCTCAGGATCAGTGAGCCAGAGCATTTGGAGGCTTCAGAGAGGGCAGCCAACTAATAGTTCTGGCAGCTGAGAAAACCCCAGCAATTTGGGACAAGGCTCTCCTCTCTGGAAGCAGAGTTCTACTGTGACAAAAAAAAAAAAAAAAACAAACTCAAAAGTCAAGTAACTGAGTGGCAACATGAGCAAGAAAAGGAAGCAAAGCAAGCAGAGCATTTCGATTTTAGACTCCTATTTTGGGGACAAAAAGGATGAAAGCATGAAAGAGGAGGAAGACAATGAAGTCAGAACTCCTGTACCAAAAGCTTGCAAGAAAAATATGAATTGGTTACAGACCATAGAAGAGCTTAAGAAGGATTTTTGAAAACCAAATAAGAGAAGTAGAGGAAAAATTGGGAAAAGAAATGAGAATGATGAAAGAAAATCATGAAAAGCAAGTCAACAACCTGACTAAAGAAATTAACACCTTAAAACATAAACTAACTCAAATGGCAAAAGAGGCTCAAAAAGGCAATGAGGAGAAGAATGCCTTAAAAAGCTGAATTTGCCAGATGGAAAAAGAATCTCAAAAGCTCACTGAATCGAATCATTCTTTCAGAATTAGTTTGGAGCAATTGGAAGCTAATGACTTTATGAGAAATCAAGATACTACTAAGTAGATTCAAGCAAATGAAAAATTAGAAGGCAATGTGAAATATCTCATTGGAAAAATCACTGACATGGAAAATGGATCCAGGGGAGATAATTTAAAAAATTACTGGACTACCCAAAATCCATGATCAAAAAAAAGAACCTAGAAATCATTCTCCAGGAAGTTCTCAAAGAAAACTGCCCTGATGTTTTAGAAGCAGAGGGCAAAATAGAGGTTTAAAGAATCTGACAATCATCTCCTGAAAAAAGATCCCAAAAAGAAAACTCCTAGGAATATTATAGCCAGGTTCTGGAATTCCCAGTTTAAGGAGAAAATATTACAAGCAGCAAGGAAGAAGCAATTTGAATATTGTGGAAACATAATCGGGATAACACAGGATCTGGCAGCTTCTACACTGAGGGATCAGAGGGCTTGGAATATGATATTCTGGAGGTCAAAGGAGCTGGGATTAAAAACAAGAATCACTTACCCAGCAAAACTGAGTATCATGTTTCAGGGGAAAATATGGTCATTCAGTGGAATAAATAACTTTCAAGCATTCTTAATGAAAAACCAGAGCTGAACAGAAAATTTGATTTTCAAGTACAAGAAGCAAGAGAAGCATGAGTAGGTAAACAGGAAAAAGAACTCATAAGGAGTTTTAATGAGTTCAACTCATTAAAGTTGAACTATTTTCGTTCCTATATAGAACAATTATAATTTTAACTCATGAAACTTTTCTCAATATGAGGATAGTTGAAGGGAATATAAATGTATATATGTGTGTATAGGAGGGTGTATGTGTGTATAAATACATATGTGAATGTGTGTCTAAGTGTGTACATTTATACATAGGCAAAGGGCACAGGATGGGTTTAATAGGAAGGGATGATATCTTAAAAATAAAATTTAGACAGGAGAGAAGAATATATTTGGAGAAGGAGAAAGGGAGAGATAGATTGGGGTAAATTATCTCATATGGAAGAGTCAAGAGAAAACTGTTGCAATGGAGGGGGAGAGCAGGAAGGTAAAAGGGAAGGGGACAACCTTACTCTCATTGAATTTGACTTAAGGAGGGAATGACATACACATCCAATTGGGTATCTTCCCTAAAGGAAAGCAAGTGGGAAGAGGCTAAGAAGGGGCATGATAGCAGGGAGGGCAGATTGGGGGAAGAGGGTAGTTAGAAGCAAACACTTTTGAAAATGGAAAGGGTCAAAGTAGAAAATAGAATAAGTAGGGGTTGGGATAGGATGGAGGGAAATATAGTTAGTCTTTCACAATATGACTACTATGGAAATGTTTTGCGTAACTACACATGTACAATCTATGTCAAATTGCTTGTCTTCCCAGTAGGGGTGGGGAGGAGGGAAGAAGGGAAGAATATGGAACTCAAAGTTTCAAAAAACAAATGTTAATGCATGTTACATGAAACTGGGAAATAAGATATACAGGCAATGGGGTATAGAAAGCACAAGAAAGTGTGGGGGGGTGGGAATGGAGGGATATAAGAGAGAACAGATTGGGGGAAGGGGTATTCAGTAGGCTTGCTATTTGTGGTGGGGATAGGGGAGAGACAGGGAGAAAAATGTGTAACTCAAAATCTTGTGGAAATGAACATTGAAAACTAAAAATAAATAAATAAGAAAAAAAAGAGTTGCAGGGTATGCTTGTTCATTAAACATCTGAACAATTCCACCTCTACCCCATTTGACTTCAGATGGAGGAGAGGAAGAGATGGAAAGAATAATGAAGCAACTCAACAAACTGCTCAAAAGTCCACAAAAAAAAAAACCAGAAAAAAACACACTCAAATGGTCTTTCCTGTTGACAGCTATATGCGTGTTTAGTGCTTCTGAGAAACTGAAATAAAACTTGCGATAAAGCAAGTCAGCACTAAAGTGTTCTAAAAAGGGGGGCTGGGGGCAGGGAAGGCAAAGAATGGTCCATTCTGGAATTCCACAAGGAGCCAGATTCTCTGTAATGTCTAGATTCATCCTTGAGACCAAGTGACAGTAACTCCTTCAGTCCACAGGGGGCCATTATGTGTGCAGGGAGAGGAGAGTCCATTAGCAAAAATGGTTTCCACATTTGGTGATGGGTTCAGATACTGTGCAATAAGAATCTGAACTAGAGGTAATTTTATGATTTTAATGAGATTGTGGAATCAAGGCTTTGCCTGTAATTGAGTGGAGGAAGAGGAAATGAAAACTGGGTGATCTCTGTTGGATGTTACCATCCTTCTGCACATTTTTAGAGAAAGCAGTAGTGACGAAATGGGAGGGGGAGGTTTTAAAGACAGTAGCAGATTTGAGCCAGTGGGGGGTAAAAGATGAAAGTCATTCAAAGTAAGGTTCTACACAGCTGAATCTGACAGTTTCCCAATGCACAATGTGTCCTGTTAGTGAGGCATTTACTTTATTTTAAATGAATCTACCTTTGAAAATGCCATGACTAAGAAATGATGTTAGGTGCATTATAAGTTCAAGCTATAACACCGTGAAATAAATCCAAGGAGTTGAAATTTCTCTCATATGCATATTTACCCATAAATGTACATATATGTATTGTTTTAACATATGTTTACATGTGTGTATACATGGATGCATGTGCTTATATGTATATGTTCACATGCTTGTTTGGGCTGAAAATCTATATAGATTTCTCTCTCTCTCTCTCTCTCTCTCTCTCTCTCTCTCTCTCTCTCTCTCTGTCTCTGTCTCTCTGTCTGTCTGCCCCCCCCCCACTGAACTTTTTGAACAGTTTTACTGGTATCTTTAATTTCTCCACTATGGTTGGTGAGTTGTTCGCCAAGGAAAATGTTTGCTTAGAAAGTACTTTAATAGTTCAGAAGTCACTAATTTAGTGGAAATAGAAACTAGCAGTAGAGATCCCCAAAAGTTCACAGAAAATAGCCAGCAGTAAAAGACCTGGCCTCCAATGTCTATGCATAAATACACAAAGGATCGGAAAGAAACAAAAAAGGTCTGGATTCTGGAAAACATGGAGACACATTTGACCTTGTAGCTGTCACAGAGTCCAAGTGATGAGACTGGTAAGTGGAGTAGGTTTGTGGAAGACCAAGCATCAGTGATGATGTGATCAGGCCCATTCAGTGAACCTTTAAGAGGCTGCTGCCACACTCAGGGCACCACGATAAGTGCTGGGACTCTAGTGGGCAAGATAGCCCAGTCCCTGCCCCCAATCCCTGCCCCCATATGAGCCCAAGTTCTCCTGACTGTCATTCTCTAAGGCATGCGGTCACCATCTTATCTATCCCCTTGGGACTGCCTTCTCTACACTACTCACTCTGTCTGTAACCAGTGGCCCTTTAAGGACTATAACTCCTTGAGGATGAGGATTTTTTTTTTCTTTAACCTTTACATCTGGAGTGCATAAAAGATATTTAAGTTAAAAAAATATTGAATTGATTTTTTTTTCATGATTCTGGAAATGTATTAATGAAAAGAAAGGGTGGCCCAAGTGTAGCACCCCCTAGTGGCATGCTCCCCTTTGGTCATTCTAATCAGTCCCAGGGACTTGCCCCCTGGAAAAGAGACCATGGACAGAGAGATATTTTCTCCCTGTCACCTGCAGACCAGGTAGAAAACTGAGCATGATGAAATGCTCTCTGCTTGATTCCACCAATATATGACTCATTACTTGGTTAAGCTCCCCTCCCCCAAGCCCTCACTCTTGTTGGATAATGAGCTGGTAAAATGGTTTATTAAGGCTGTGGGTGGTTTTCTTGGAGGTGAAAATTGAAAATATGAGATATGACTCCATTTTGGGCTGCAGGAAGGAAAGGCACCTTCCCTGGCCCAAGATAATAATGGGTAGAGACTCTCCAGGGGAGTGTGGACTTTGATTGTGTAACTTTGTGCCAGAGGTCCCTTGCTGACTTGTCTCCCTGTGCTTTTTCTTCTCCTCTCACATCAAAAGCTCCTTGAAGGTCACTGAGTAAAAAGGGAATGCAGCAGAGGCTACCAGAGTGGTAGTGGGCACAACAGTGGTGGGAACAGGAGAGCATGAAGGGAAGAGTCACTATCAGAAAGAACATGGGGCCATGGGAAAGCACAGCCCTGTCCTTGCGTTTGTGCAGTGTCCTCGGCAGACGACTAATTAAGAGCCCGGTGAAGAAGCTGTGCCCAACGAAGCTAGAACTCTTCTCAGTGATAATAACCTTCTGGATTTGGGTCCATTCATTCTACAATTATTAATGTTCAGTATCCTTTCTTCTGTGCCAGAATAAACCATTTTTGATACTTTATTTGTGTTATATGTTGAGTACTTCCTTTTCCCTATTTTTAGGGATGGGGTAGGGAGACCTAGACTAGAGTTAAAGCTACCTTTGTCTTTCTGGATCCAAGGTGGGGTGGAAATAAGCCCTGGGGAGTTTCATTCCCCTACTGGAAGACAGGTACCCATAGAGCAATAATGTCATTATTCATCCTTCCTTTTCAAAGACAATGACATCAGGAATGAGTGATATCTTGACTTGCTTGTGAATTGGGCAAATTGTCAATCTTACTGTCTCAGAATCATCAAAGTCGGATGATGTTAAAAGTCAGGACAGTGGGGGATGGGCTGTTATGCAGTGGATAATGATGGCATCTTTGATGCCTGACCAAGCTCCAGGTGCTTCACAGGACTTGCTTCAGTTACCTTCATGGCTATTGAAATGAAGTATTCTTATCTGCCCATTCTGCTGGGAGAAATCTTCACATGCTTGGGGTGGACAACCCCTAACTCACAAATGGGTTTAAAACCTATGCATGTTACAACTTCTTGAAGTCACAGGGGAGAGTTTGGTGACAGGTGGACACCAAAGGTGAATGAGCAGCCCTAAAAAGAGCTCAGCAAGCCCTCTGCCATATACTCCAATCTAAGATAAACTACAAGGAAAGGTAAGTGTTCAGCACTGGTATAGTTCATTGGCACCAGTTAGGCCTAGAAAGTATGCCTAGCTAAGTGAGCAAGACAGAAGAATAGCCACTAAGATAAGAGCTAATATTTATATTATGCTTTCAGAATTATAAAACACTTTGCATTTCTTCTCTCCTTTGAACCTCGCCTATGTCCTCTGATAGCAACATTATTATCACAACTTTCTGACTGAGGAAACATTGAGAGAAGTTATGTGTCTTGCTCAGGACCCCAGAGGGAGAAAGTGGCTGAAGCAGAAATGGGATTCATGATGCCCAGTCTGTCCCTTTTCCCAATGTGCCCAAGGCCAAGGAAGCCTGGTCATGTGATTACTTGGAAGGTCATGAGATTTTTAGGCTGAAGGCTTAGGTTCAAATCATGCCTCTGCTGCTTATTGCCCATGGGAAGTTAGATACCATGGCATTGTTTGGAATGGAACTAAATTACCTTTTATAAGCTCTAAATATATACATGTTCTAGAGCCGAAAGTGAAAATGAGAAATATGACCATGATGGAAAGTATGACAGAGATTAGCCATTCCAATCTCTCCATTTTATAATTAAGATACTTAGATCCAAAGAAATTGAGTGATTTTCTCAAAATCAGTTCCCAGGAATGGCCAGGTGCCACAGTGAGAAAAGTGCTGTCCCTGGAGTCAGGAGGACCCAAGTTTGGATCCAGCCTCAGACACTTAACACTCACACAAAACAACTAGCCGTGTAACCTTGGGCAAGTTACTTAACCCCAATTGCCCTCCAAAAGGAAAAAAAAATCAGTTCTCAGAGAACTTAGCTGGAATTTGAGGCCAGGCCCACTGACTCCACAACCAGCACTCTTTCTATTTAAGCATCCTGCTTGTGTGTGCGTGCGTGTGTGTGTGTGTGTGTGTGTG
>NW_027185850.1:804230-815792 GCF_028583685.1 Petaurus breviceps papuanus | reverse complement strand
GGAAGAGGAGGAGGAGAAGGGGGGGAGGAGGAGGAGGATAAAGCGGAGGAGGAGGAGAAAGAGGAGGAGGAAAGAAAGAGAATAATGTCAGGAAGATGTGAGTTCAAAAATGACCTCAGACACTTATTAGCTGGGTGACCCAGGGCAAGTCTTTTAACCTCTGTTGCCTTGTTACACTGGGGAGGGAAATGGTAAACCACTCCAGTATCTTCAGCAAGAAAACCACATAAAACAGTGTGGTCCACAGCATCATGAAGAGTCAGATACTACCAGACAATTGCAAAAAGTAAGGACTCGGGCAGCTAGGTGGTGCAGTGAGTAAAGCGTGGGCCCTGGAGTCAAGAGGACCCGAGTTTGGTTCCAGCCTCAGACAAAAACAAGCCGTGTAACCTTGGACAAGTTACTTAACCCCAATTCCCCTGCAAAAAAACGCAAAAATAAAAAAGTAAAGACTCGATAAATATTTGTTTTTATTCATTCAAATGTCAATTCCATCCATGCATTGCCTAAGAGAATGTATTGTAATTGGACAGTGCAAGTTAATAGGGGGGAAGTTAGTGGTCCAGTTTTCCCAGAATAGAAAGGGAATGAATGGAAGGAGGGCAAAACAAGCCTGGAAAGGTAAATGGGGACAGATTGTGGAGGACCTTAAGGTCAAGACCAAGGTGAATTTTTCTTTAGGCAACAAGGAGCAAGCGATGATTTTTGAGGAGCAGAGTGACATTCAAACTTGTTCACTGGAATGATTAATCTGCCAACTGAATGAACAACATATCAGAAAAAGAGAAGTTGGAGAAAGAGCAGCTAGTTAGAGATCTACTAGGAGTAGACCCTCACTGTGACGGGCATCTAAAGTGATGTGTTAGGAGTGAGGGCACAAAGGAGGAGAATTTTCTGAGAGCTCTTTTGGAGGCAGAAACAACAGACATGATGACTGCTTGGATGGGAGAGGGATAATGGAGAAGGAAGACCCAACGATGGTAATAATATAGTAGAAAGTTTTCCATTTGGCTCAAAAGGAAGTGCAAAAGAAAAAAAAATAACTCAACTTTTGTAGTCCATTTTCAAGGTCATCTCCTCCAGAATTCTCCAGGAATACTGATCTCCAGGCTACTGATTCTATCTTGAAGCTCAAGAGAAGAGGTGGAAGGAAAAATATTTTTGTATCCTTACCCTTCTAATGACAGAAGAGGTCAGACTTTCAGTCACTAACATAAGGGCCTCCCTGGGATTTTGAACATAAAGATATCATTAAAATATTAATTTCAATTTTAACATGCTGACAGGTATAATTTTTCTGCAATTATTTTCAATAGAATATCACAGTCTCCAAAGAATGGAAGTTGGGGCTCACGCAAGGACAATGGAGGCACATAACGGGTGTGGGTAGGCTGTGACACTTTGCAAATGAAGAATTCTTTCCAAGAAATAATGTAGACAAGATTAGCAGAAAAATGCACGGTTCATTCTAAGACATGGTCTAGTCACATAGTGAGTGATATCTAATCAAAGCCTTAAGAGCCTGAATACGGCCATGGGACACACAAAACACAAGACAAGGCAAGAGAGGCCTCAAGGGGGTAGACAACTGGAGTAGACTTGTGGGGAGCCCATGGACACTGGCAAGCATGGCATTTTTCAGTAGGTAACTGAGAACTTTTTTCTTTCTTCTGTTGTGTTCTGTCTCATCGGAGGCAGGGTGCCTAGGTGAATAATGGAATATTTTCAGTGGTGCTTGTAGGAATGTCCACTAATGATCTGCTTCAGGAGTCAGGGGCTGCCCCAACACTGAGGCTCTTTGGACTGAGGCTGGATGACCACTTGTTAGGAATGTTACACCTGAGTTTCTAGCTCAGCTGTAGCCTTAAATGAATGACCTCTGAGCCTGGAGATAATTTGATTGCACTATGAGGTGAGGAAGTGGTTATTTCAACTGGAAGACAAAACAATTTGATTAAGCATGGAACTATGAGATGGAAATCTCCACAAAGGCCCTCATAAAAAAAATCTTCTATTAACGTTAGGCTGGTATTTGTTATTCTTTATAACCCCACACACCCCACTTAAAGCCAACTATTTCAAGTATCTTTAAAGGGGGTTCCATAGGAGTGAGGAGCCAATGAAAGCAACCATTGTTGTGTTGTCAGTTTCAGAACTTTAAGAAGTTGATCAGGAGTCTTTGTCAGAACTTAACTGCAAAGCAAGGATAAAGTCAATTGGGATGGATTGTACTAGAAAACACTGAATGGTGAATTGACGGTTTTAATCTATAGTAGTTAACCATACCTTTGTTATCTTGGTATATTCTTTGATGATGAAGTCAGAGAAAATGAGCTGCCTGAAATTCTTTATCTCAGCAGGTGTACTGATAGAATCTCTTTTCACTGAAGAGGTCACTGTGCCTGTCACCTGAGATGTTGATACAGCTAAGCATTAGCAGAATCCTCAAAATCCACAGTTCCCAGGTAGCCCAGCTTCAAGAAAATAGTCTAAGCCCTTCTATTGTCCAAATTTCTACTATCAGAAGCACACTAAATAGAAATTAATTCCTATAGTGCAGTCTTCATTATAGGTACAAGAGCTTTAAAATTTCCTGGAAATGAATCCAAAAGGTTTAGAGGGTGAAAATGGATGATGATGATGGTTCATATTTATATGACAGTGTTCTTTCAAGGGCATGCCCTTCCACCTCCATATGTCTGAGAGCTTTTTCACTGTACTTGGGAACTGGCCTTGGTGAAAATGTCCTTGCATTACAGGATGCACAAATCATTTTTTTTCATTTCTGCCCCTTAAATGCAGCCAAGACCACACTTCTACATCACACTTCATCTTACCCAGTCTTCGCAACATTGGGGTCTAGCCAGCACAAACAGCTTGCCTCCTTCTCCTTCTCCCTCTCACCCCTTGTCAAGAGGCAATTTGTCATGGTTCAGAGAAATTTGGGTTGGGAATCAGGAGGTTCTGGGTTAGAAACCTGCTGCAGACACTACTTCTGTGACCCTGGGCAAGTCACTTAACCTCTGGAGGCCACAGTCTGTAAAATAAAGGAGTGGAATTCAGTGCATATATGAGGCACTTGGTCCAGTCCCTGGCATTTCCATTAAGACTTTTGGCTATACTTGTAGCATATGAAATGAGTAATATCAGATGGCCTCCCTAGGTCATATGGTCCATGACAGAGTCATATAACAACATTAGCTTTATATCTAGTAGGCTTATAATAAACGTTAGTTCAACTTATTGCAAGTGACCCTGTTCCCCCAGCTCAGGTTCTAGTGTGAAATGAAGGGACTGATTAGGAAGTAGCCAGTAGCCAGGGAGGGAGGACTCTGTTCAGAGCCCCACCTTTAGAGGCTCCCCTTGTTCAAAAGTAGACTTCAAATTGTGAACACAATAAAGCCATGTGTCGTGAGTTTCTGCTCATTTGGTGTTTTTGTCCCTGGCAAAGCCACCATCCTAAGCAAGTTTTGTATAATCAGTGATGATTTTTCATCATGAAAAGATGGTTATTGAAAACATTTAGTATTCCACTGGAGTGAGTTCTTGTAATGATGAAGTGTGATTACTTGTGCCCATTTTGTGTCCAATCAGGAGATATATAATCTTTATGTTACTGATATGATGGGGGAGGGGTGTTAAATGAGGCATTGCGTGGAATGGTGACCTGAAGCAGTAACTTTCTCAATCAGTTGAAGAATATTCCCATTCCCTAGAGGTGTCCAAGGGTAGCTTGGGTGACCACTGGATGGGGATGCTCAAAAAAACGTTGATATACCCTTCCATCTTCACAAGCTATTGTCTTATGCTTCTCTTCTCTTTATTAGCCAAACTCCAAAAAAAGTGATGTTTATACTACTTATGGATTTCACCATCATGCCTTCATGCCAAACAACAACAGAGGGAAAAAATGACAAAAACAAAAGAATACGAAAACCTCAACAGTGGGAAGTCTCATTGTCCTGCAAGATAGACTTATGCTTGGCATTCACATTTTACCAGTACCTTCCTTCCTATAATGTTAATGTGATATAAGATCTTCCTCACCCATTAACAGGACTTGCCTGCAGTTCATTAAGAGAAGCTTGCTTAGAGGAGGAATTTGTAGGAACCTCTTGCTAATTTCTAATTAGGCACTAAGTCATGAGGGTTGTGATGCCCTCTGGCTCTAAAAAGGGTATATACACTCTGAGATTAGCATTTTGCTTTGGGGCTCACCCATTGGAAGAGAGTTTTTGTGATTTGACAAGATGAACCCCCTGACTTTGAAAAACATGGATGTTGGTGCTTCTCTCTCTGGGTAACTATGCATATTTGGCCTTGGTTAGACAGCTGGATCTGTCTGTTGATCTGTGCTAATTTCTCAGATAGTTAGAATCCCTGTCTGTTGGTCTTTATTTCTCTGCTTGTATTTTCTCTATTTTCTTTGGATTTTCTCTGAAGTTCTGTAATAGTAATAAAATTTGAAATTCTCTTTTGTATTGCTAATCTGAGAGGTGCTTAGAACTTAGTAATTAACCAAACCTCTGTTAAAGAAACAGAAGATATGAACCCCTATTACTGACATAACAAGAAGGGGTTGGCTGAAACAGAAAGGAGCTAATACTGTATGTGTATACAAGGAGAAGCCCCTGCTGGGTCAGACATCTTCTTGGAGCAGGCTTAGGGGAGGCAGAAGCTGCTGCTACTGGGAAGGCTTAAGAAGAAAGCCACCCCCCCTCCAGGCTGGAGAGAATGATTTTGACTCTGGGAACCAGCTGGAGCTTCTGCTGAGGAGCTGCTGAGTCCGAGGGCCAGCCAGAGCTTCTGGGAGCTGCCGAAGACGTCCAAGGGCCAGTTGGAGCTGATGCAGACTGAGGAAGCATGACTGTCATGCTGGTACTTTGTATGAACCTGTTTGTGGCTTTGTTGAGCCTTGACTTCCTGAGAACAGAGACTGTGAAGGATTTAAGGTAGACTGGATGCTCTGAGTTTCAGTGTGGAAGTGCTCAGAGAGCTGTACAAGGACCTGGGAGCTGTCTGCCTTTGAACCCAGCAGACAGTTTGGTGAATCCAGGCAGGACCTGGGACCATGGAAGGGGATCCAGGGAATCTGAGGGACCACCCTGAGTCAAGCTGAAAGAAGACTTTACTTGGATACTGTGCACTGACTGAAAAACTGTAATTTACTAGTGACCTGGGGGTGGAGAGCTTGTGTATTTTCTGATGATTGAATTGAATGATGACTGAATATGTGACTAATTGATTTGTAACTTGGTGTGCCCCATGAGTAGAAAACTTTGACTATTGTACTTTGTGTCCTTTAAGGAGGCAATGATTGAGATGATTGAATGATTGAGTTACTAAATGATTGTTCTTTGTTCAGTACTTTGTGACCACTGTGGTGAAAACTATGTGGTCATCTTAGTGATAAGTTGTTGTGAATGTGGTATTTTGATTTTCTGTGAATGTTTTGCTCTGATTTGTTATTGAATAAATATAATGTTCACTATACTATGTAATCAGAAGCTTAAAAGCTGTTCACAGTAGCATTCTTCTGGAAAGCTGCTCGTGCTTGGCTTTACAAGTTCAGGGTGCTGATTTTCCCCCTGAACTAATGAATGTTGACCCCTTAAACAATTATCTTTCCTAGTAAAGCAGGTCTAAGAACCTGTGCTAGAACCATCCTGGGGATGCCAGTGTGGTTGCTGCTCCACCCCCCCCCCTTTTTTTTTTAAAGCAATCGGGGTTAAGTAACTTGCTCAAGATTACATGGCCAGTTATTTCTGGGTGTGGTGCTGAGTATCTGAGCCTGGATTTGATCCAGGTCATCCCAACACTGGAGCCGATGCTCTTACTCTCTGAGCCACCTGGCCACCCCTAAGCAATTGGGGTAAGTAACTTGCTCAAGGTTACACGGTCAGGTGTTTCTGGGTGGGCGCTAAGTGTCTGAGCCTGGGATTCGATCTCCAGGTCATCCCAAAACTGGAGCCAGTGCTCTTCTTACTCGCTGTGCTACCTGGCCGCCCCTGCTCCACCCCCTTTTGATTGGAACCTGCAACTGGAGGGCAGAGCCATGGGCTTCAAAACCTTCATTATAAGAAAGGACCCAACACAATCTTCTGCTCATTTCTCACCAACTGTACTACGTTGGTCATTTGGGGATTTTCCCATCATTCTCCCAGTTTCATACATCTCCCCCATCCCATCTTTTCAGCTTCCTGTTACATGGAAAGCTCCTCAAGGGCAGAGACTTTATTTTTATTTTTATTTTTATTTATATCTCCAGGGCTTATCACGGTGCCTGGCACATAGTGAGCCCTTAATAAACGTTTGTTGACTGACAATATACTTTTCTTCACTCTCTTTGTTCACTCACTTCTCAATCCTTTGATTCTGTATCATAATCTCATATCTAACATGGAGCTTCTTTCTCCCAAATTCCCAATAATATCGTCGTTAACAAATCTGGTGATTTTTTTCTAAATCCTCACCTTTCTTCTGTAGATGCCACTGCTGACTACCATCTCCTCCTGGATACTCTCTCCTCTGGGTTTTCATGTCACTGATCTTTCCTGGTTCTCCTCCTACCTATATGATTGCTATTTCTTGTCACCGTCCCACATCATGAGGTGTCTATTAGACATTGTGATTTGGTTTTCCATTAGACAACTCAAACTGAAGATACCCCAAACAGAACTTATTAACAGATTGCAAGCTTCTTGAGGTCTAGAGTGGTCTTTTGTTTCTTTCTGTATACTCAGGCTTAGTACAGTGCCTGGCACATAGCAGAAACTTAATGAATGTTTATTGATTGATCAGATACAAACCTAATACCAGGTCTGTGAATTTCACAGTCTCTGTTTAGGGTGCCACCATCTATCTTGTTACCAAGGTTACAACTTCACTATCTTCATCAAGTCCTCACTCTCACTCCCCCAAGATTTTCAGTCAATTTTCATTTTTCCCCTTGGTGACATCTCTTTTATCTATCTTCTTCTTTTTAAACTTAAAGTGACCTTCCTAGTCTTCCCTACACAATATCCCATCTCTCTTTGGGGCTTTAAAAAGGCTGTAATGTACTTCATCTTCAATAGTGCTTTTCATAATACCTAGTATTTTTGGATCCCCAACCTGCTATATGAAACCTTTATTGATTCCCCCAATTACCAATACTTTGCTCTGTCCTATCACATCGCCTTTATTTGGTACCTGTACCAATTACAGTGTATTTGCATGCTGTCTCTCAAGTTAGGATGTAAGCCCCTCAAGGGCAGTGATTTCTTCTTTTGTTTTTATATTCCCAACCTCTACCATAGTGCCTGATGTATATCATATTTGATAAATACTTTTTTATTGATTGATTATTTTTAAAGGGAACTATTCATGCCTGGGGTGAATGTTGAAATACATGGCCACTATTGGCTGAAATGACTCTACAGTATGAGTTCATGTGTTGACTTTTGTCCTTCCTTCTCAGAGGACCCAAATGACATACAGTCCAGTTTCAGTGTGTCAAGTTGTGTCTTATCAGACCAATCTGACCTCTACCACAGGTTGGGCACAAATAGTCCATGTGAACATTTTGGGTGGATTCTCTAAATTTGTGCATCTAGCATTTCCTTTGAGCTCCTAGATCACAGCACCTTGTCTGATGAGGGCACACAGTGCTGATCGTCCTTTGCCAGCACCTCCCATTTCTCACAATCAATTCCAAAGTTCTTCAGAAAGGCCATGACAGTATCTTTGTATTGCTTCTTCTGACTATGATTAAAATGCCTTCCTTAAGTGTACCCTTCACAAAACAGTTTGTTAGGCAAGGGCACGATTGGCATTTGAACAATGTGGTCAGCACATGGGAGTTGTGCTCTCTGGAGCACAGTTTGAATGCTTGGCAGCTTAGTTCCAGAAAGGACCCCAGTGTCTGGTACCCTATCCTGCCAGGTGACCTTCAGAATCTTCCTAAGACAATCCAAACCGAAGCCATTCAGTTTCCTGACATGGCGCTGAGAGATCATCCAGGTTTCACAGGCGAACAATGAGGTCAGCACAATGGCTCTGGAGAATTTTGGTTTGGTAGTCCATCTAATACCTCTTGTCCCCTACACTTTCCTTCAGAGACTCCTAGTCACAGAGCTAGCCCAGGTAATGTGTGCCTCAGTCTCATTATCAATGTGGACATCCCTGGAACGCATACTGCCAACGTAATGAACTTATTCATAGTATTCAAACCTCCTCCATTTGCTAAAACCAATGGCTCCATTTCTGCATGGGATGGTGGCATTTGGTGGAGAACCTGTGTTTTCTTGCTGTTGTTAGCCAGATGTGTGTGATAGTAATGGCATTTAAAGATTCCCCTGTATTGGCTTGGTTTTCAAATTGATTGTGTTAAAACCCAGAGCTTGTTAATCCCACCTGTGGGATGGACTTGTTGATGTGAAAAGAGAGTCCTGAACTGGGAGGAGCTGGTGAGGTAGATTTGGAGACACAAGAGAGAGGCAGAAGAACCTTTTTGGAAGCAGCACCTCGTGGAGGCAGAGAGAGAGACTGAGAGAATTGCTGTTTTGCCACTGTGAATCGCCCTGGACTTTGGAGACCTGCCCCCTGAGCTGCCAAGAACTGAGGAGACATGGCTGTTTGCCAGTACTTTGTCTGTCTGTTTTGATGTTGTTTTGCCAGATTTGTCCACTGGTGAAAGACAGTCCTGTTGAAGAAGTCCTGGAACCTGGCTGTTCGCTAAGAAGCCCTGAGACTGTCCTGCAGACAGAGAGTGAATACTGTCCACTGCTGAAGGACAGTGCTGTTGTTGCAGGGGTCTGGAGACTGTCCTGCAGACAGAATGAATACTGTCCACTGGTGAAGGACAGTGCTGTTGTTGCAGGGGTCTGGGAACCTTTCTGTTGGTTCAGAAGCCCTGAAGAAGGATTTTCTTGTTGTATGTTTACAGAAATACTGGGAGAGGGCTTTGCTAATGTTTTCAGGGGTTCTAGGACTGTTCTACAGACAGAGGATGAATTAATGAAGGGACTGGTAATGTATCTTGTGGCCTTGCTAAGCCTTGTCTTCCCAGGAACTAAGATTACTGAGAACTTGCCTCTTGTCAAGATGAAGAAAAGACCTCCATTTGTGTGTTAAGTGCTGTGATTAAACTTGATGTAACTCTGGGGTAGATTCAATTGTGATCCAGAGGTGGGGAACTTTTGACCTTTTTGTGCTCAGTGATTGACAAATGAAGGTACAGCCTAGGGGTGGAGAAGTATTTAGAACAGGGACTTTGTAATTGATTGAATGATTGGAAGGTCCTGGGGTGGGGTAGTCCTTGGAGATTATTTAATCACCCTTAGTAAATGCTGTGTTTGGAATGATGTCATGTTTTGACCTTCTCTGTTCTTGGTTTGTCACTGAATAAAATGGAGAACACCTATGCAGGTATTTTGAACCTTGGGAAGTTGCCTTTCCTGGTGTTACATTACAATGTGCAGAACCACATTAACAGCGACTGAAACAAATCTGATTACCTGCCATGAGGAGGATTTCTCCAAACCATATAAATTATATGAATTTAACTGTTTACTGACACTGCCCAATTCCAAGACTTGGGCTTCCCCAAATCTTTCTTTCAGACAGTTCTGCCCACCTCACCCCCAAATTCCTCCAGTTCTTTGGTAATTTTCCTTTATCCAATTCCATTAAAAGATGTACTCTTTACTACACAAAACACACTAATTGAATGAAAAAGCACTGATTGTTTTCTATATCTGGATGGGGCTAAACACAATAATAGAAACAGTCCCTGCCCTCTAGAAACTTACAGTTTAATAAGGAGAAATAATGTACATAGAGTCATGACATCCAAGGAGGGGCAGTTTGGTTCATAAAGGTGAAGAATATGAAATTTTTTTAAATTAAATTTATAATCTAAATTAAATAACAAACTATAAATAACAAACTATTTTTAATGTTTCAACCAACTTGTTTGACTTGCTATTGGGTGTATGTAAAATTCTATCTCCAGCCTCCATACTGCTACTCAGTAAGCCTGCTCTCCTCCCCTGCTGCACCAACCTTGCAGCCCAAGCTTTCCTCAGCACAGTCTTATGTTACACCGCCTACTGGAAGCTTACAGGAAGTCAAAGAGAGATGGGATACGGTGTAGGGAAGACTAGGAAGGTCACTTTAAGTTTAACAAGAAGGGGACAGATAGGAGAGATGTCACTGAGGGAAAAAATGATGATTGAAAATTTTGGGAGAGTGAGAGTGAGGAGCTGATGAAGGCAGTCGAGTTGGAACTTCAACAACCAGGAAGATGGTGGCACCTAAACAGAGACTGTGAAGTTCACGGAACTGGTACTAGATGTATGGCTGATCAATCCATAAACACTCATTAATATATATGTATATACACGCACATATACATATGTGTGTGTCTGTGTACATGTGTGTAGGTACACACATACATGCACATTTGTCTGGGTAAGTGCGTGTTTTCCTTGCAGAATGTCCACTCCTTGACAGTCAGGTCTGTTTCACTGTTGTCTTTGAATCTGTAGCACCTAGAACAGTGTCTAGCACACAATTAGGAGATCAAGAACCGCTTGTTGATTTAAATTCAATTCATGAATGACCTTCTGTGCCAGCCACTAGAGATGCAGAGCAAGAAAAAATTAAATTAAATTAAAATGATCCCTACCTCCAAGGAGCATAAATTCTTCTTTGGAGAAACCACATGCATTCAGGTAATTAAATCCATAATATACACAACAGAAATGAAGTCATTTGGAAGGATTCAGGAAATTTCTTGTGTAGGAAGTGCCTTTGATAGGAGCTGGGCTTTGCAAGAGAAGTGTGTGTGCTGAGACAGCATACCAGGTGTGGAGCGAGACCTAGGCAAAGGCCCTGAGGGAGGAGATGGACCAGGAAAAAGGAAAAATACCTGAATTTCAGAGGGAATGAGAGGGAGTCAGGGAGACTAACTCTGAAAGCGCAGCAGGCATCCAGCTGTGAAGGGCTGCAAACATGGAGCTTTCTAAGAGGATGAAGTGATATGGAAACCAACCCAAGGGCTATGGAGGAGAGTGTGATTCTGCTCAGGACTCATCCACACAGTGAGTTCAGGAAGAGGCGAGAGGAAGTGATGTCTGTGAAGGCCTGGAAGGGGCCAGGGAAGAGCTCAGCCCAACCTACGAGAGTCCTGGGGCCTTTTGGTTTACTTATCACTTCATTTCAAGAGGAAGGAACTGTGGCTGAGGAAGTGACCTGGGCATATAAGGATAAGCAGGTAACTGGGCCCCGCTGGGATGGGCATTTCCCAGTTCCCAACTCCACGTTTCCACACCTTCTCTTCACAAATACACAGACACTCCTTGGAAGAAAAGAGTAGGAAACTAATGGAAAGTAGTTATGCTAGAATGACTCAGGTTAGGGTCATGATCTGACCATCAACAGGGAAATGACTCCTAAGTGGTGGGTCCTCCTCAGACACCATCCAGGCCGGTCACATGCCTTTACACACAGCCAAGTCTTGCACTGACCAGGAGAGAAGGGAGAGAGACAGAGAGAGACAGAGAGACAGAGAGAGAGAGA
>NW_027185850.1:790736-799230 GCF_028583685.1 Petaurus breviceps papuanus | reverse complement strand
AGACAGAGAGAGAGAGAGAGAGAGAGGGAGGGAGGGAGGGAGGGAGAACAGGAGCCGATCCCTGACATACATGGAAAGGAGTTCAGGAAGAAGCCCTAGCAGCTTGGGTGAGGGACCATGGAGGGTGCTCTGGGATGCCAGCCAGAAACCTGGCAAAGCTCCCTCATTGCTTCCAATGGAAGAAGACACTGGAGACACAGACATGGATTCCCCCTTGTCTTGGATGGGGGATAGGCTGTCTGCTGTCCCTGTTTGAGTGCCTACTTCCTGGGTGGACCAGCTCTCCTGTAAAGGAGTCTTTGCTCTCCCCACCAAAAGGAAACAAACAAAAGCCTGCCACATCTTTGCTCCCATCCCTGCTAGTTGATTCTTTTCTCTCTATCCCTGCTCTTCAGCCAGCTGCTTGAGGAGGGAGGTAGAACTGGTCCCCCTCTGCATTTCAACCTCAGGCCCTTACATGTGAGGGTTAAGCTGGAGAACAGGCAAGAAGAATCCGCTCTGTTTTAGAGGCTCCAGGATCAGATTACCCTGACTGAGAAGGGCTCCCTGACCCTGGCATACTGTTCTGGAAAAAGCTGGCACTTACAGAGAGGGCTCAGGATGAAAGGTACTGTGACCTCCTGGCTGCACATGGAGCATGCAGGCTTTTCATCACTTGTGCACATTTTTAAACTTCATTTTTATTTCATCTGCAACAATATGTAAGCAAATTTTTAACACTCTTTTTTTAAATTTTGAGTTACAAATTCTCTCCCTCCCTTCCTCACCTCCTTGAGAAGGAAAGTAATTTGACATTGATTATACATGTGCAATCATACCAAAGGAACCCTGCACAATTAAGCAGGAGTGGTTGAGCCTGCGTGGCAGGGAGGGCTGGCTCCACTCTGGGCAGGCCCCTCAGACAGGCTCAGTCAGGACAAGTGAAGTCCTATGTCCAGTGAAGAAACAGTCACTGAGCAGCCATAATGTGCAAGGAATTGGCCTGGACGGCCCCTTCTCAAGCAATATGTTTCCTTCAGGAGTCTGTTTCAGTTGAACTGAATGAACAATGAACTCACCCCAGAAGCCCGTAGTCCAGGTCAGAATTGTCTACTTTCAGAGCTCAGAGCTGTTCAGTCTAAGCTCTCCCCATTTTATACACTGAAGGGCTTTCTATGTTTCTGTGAGAGGCTGTACATGTGGGTGCATCATCTTCAGCCTATTGAGAAGAGGCTGGAAGAAAGCATGAAGATATCTCTCTATTGTCTCCTCCACTCAGCCCTCTCCAGCAGAGACATTGACTCCTGCATGGGGGGGGGGGGGACGGTCTGCTCTCCTCAGAGATGGGGGCACAGTACTGGAACTGGAACTATATGCCCCTCTCAATATCACTAGTCTAAGGAGAATCCTTAAAGCCACTATCCTGATCACCAACCTGCTGAATGGGAATGAAAGCTACCTATCTAAATGCTTTGACTCCTTTTTCTCCTAAACATCAGTTCCATGAAGTCTGTCACACAGTCATAAAGATTATACGAGTTACACAAACTAGACTAAGTAATATAAATTAGACTATATCAAACAATTTGCAGAGTGAATGAAATCCCACACAGGGAGCAAAATAACAAGAGAAAGAGAGACAGAGACACACAGAGAGACAGAGTGAGAAAGTCACCAGACTCATTCAAGGGGAAATTCCCTGAAGTGCTTCCTGTTCTCATGTAGCCATAGGAACGTGCCGTGATTAAGGGGTCAACTCCCCCATGTTTGCTTCTTCCCAGAGTCTTTTTTTTTTTCCCTTCAGGGACCTCTCTCTAAAGTCAGTCTAGAACTTTCTATGTCTCTGCTCTCAAAGCTGGAAGTTAAAAGCCTAAGGATGTCTCTCTCTCTCTCCCCCATCTAGCCCATCTATGCTCTCTCATTCTTAGCTACTCTTGCCAATGTCCTCTATCCCTCTTTCATAAGAAACCCGCCTGGTATTTAAAGGGCCTTATTCTGCTTTCTAAAGGTTCTGTGTGTGTCTTTGGAGCCCAAGGCTTGTTCATCAATCATGTTCCTTTCACCACTCTCTCGAATTGGCATCTAGTTATCATTCTCTCCCAATGTGCAGAGCCTTAAGCAAATACCAAAATGGCCAGAGATGATCTTGAGCATTTCTGCCAACTGCAACCCATGTTAGAATTGACTCTTTCCATATATGTGCCTCACAGGACCTGTTCTCAACTCAGCTGCCATATTCTCCATTCAGCTTTCCCTGATTTCCCTCCATGATCCTCAACACCTTCCCTCATAAATAATCTTTGTATATCCTGTATTCTGGAGTTTGGGGAATTCCTAGAGGGTTGGTACCATTTGACTGTTGTATTCTTTCCTCCTCAGAGCCTAGAATAGGGTCTTTCCCATAGTGGGGTAGTAATAGAGATTAAAAATATAATTTTATTCCAGCAGAGAGCAACTTGTTGAGGAACACCATCAATTCTAGTGAGAATCTTCTCCGAGACGTGTCATCTTAGAGCCCTGTCCATGGCACTAAGAGACTCTCTCCTAGGTCAAATAGCCAGGGTGTGTGTCAGAGCTGGGATGCCAGGTGTTACCAGGTCTGAGGACAGCTCACTCTTCATACTGCTTCACAGAATATTGGAACTTATTAAATATTTCATTTACTTAATCTATTAAGTTAACTAATAAATGTTGATGATATGAATAAATATAAATTAAAATATGTTAATAAATATGGCATCATAGATTTAGAGCTGGAAGGAATCTTAGAAGTCATGGAATCCAAGTCCTCATTTTATAGATGTAGAAACTGAGGCAAAGATTTTTTTTAATTGAAAACCCCAAAGTGATTCATCAAGCATTTATGATGCAACAACAATGTGGAAGACACTATGTTCAGTGACAACTCCCACCCTCCGGAGCCTTCCATCCTTCAGAAAGGGTAATGCTACCATTACATATAATATGCTTTACATACATAATCTCACTTGATGCTGACAACAACCATCTAAAGGAGGTGCTCATTATTAGTCTCAGTTTACAAATGGGGAAAATAGAAATCCAGAAAAGTTGAATTACTTGCCTGTAGTCATCTAACTGATAAGGGTGATAGGTGGGATTTAAAGGGAGAACTTGGCAGACTTCACTGTCTCTATGTAGTATACCCTGCTCCATAGAAACAGTTATGGGGGAACCTTTTCGAATTATGTTGTACTGCAGGGACCAGTGGGACTCCCTGCTGGCTGCTGGGAAGAGAAAATGACTGCCTTCTGCATAGCTGAGAAAGCAATAATTAATGAATAATTTACTTAAGGAACTTATCATTGATGTGTTTTGGTTTTGTATCAGCTACTTTTTGAAGACATCCTTTCCCCTACCCAAAGATCCATCTTTCATAACAAATATTTTTGGAATCAAAAGGGAAAAATTAATTCAGTGAAGTCAATCAGCACTTGGACTATGTATAACAATAAATGCATTATTGCATGCCCATGGGCTCCCACACTCTCAAAGGGGAGAAAGAGTGAATTGTGCTTCCCTCCTACCATGGGTCGTCTCTTCTAGTGCAGGATGCAATTTCCTCCTGCTTCATGGTTAAAAATTCATCACCTGGGATTCAGCCTTTGGGAGATGAGCTTCTCTGCATGGAGCTAATCTAATCAGATGGCAGTCACACAACGCTTCACCAAGTCTCTACCTGAAACCTCTGCTGCTTGGTAAAACTTAACAGGGAATGTGACCTGCTTCAAAATCTTTCAATGATGCAGAGTTTTAGTTGGATTTATTATTATTATTATTATTCTACTTTCATATCTGTCACCTCTAGAGGTTTAGTGGAGAAGTGTTAAAGTTCCATAGTACAGAATGATCCTGGAAAGCATATGGCTTTGAGTCAGAAGGCTGGGATTCAAGGCTAATCTCTAGTACTTGTCTGCTCTATAGCCTGATTCAACAGGTGACTTGAGCTCTCTTAGTCTCTGTTTCCTCCTCTAGAAAAAAATGGTATTTGCACTAGATGACTTCCAGGATACATTCTAGCTCTAGAACTTTGGGAGTCGACCTGAATTTTTTCTTCAAAACCTACTTTGATATGTTTTATGAATCAGTGATCCATTGATGGTACTCATTCCAAGATACAGATAGTAGCCCATCTATGCTCTCTCACTCTTAGCTACTCTTGCCAATGTCCTCTAATCCTCTCTCATAAGAAACCCGCCTGGTATTTAAAGGGCCTTATTCTGTCTTTCTAAACGTTCTGTGTGTGTCATTGGAGCCCAAGGCTTGTTCATCAATCATGTTCCTTTCACCAACATTCTTTGCTCATCATAATCCATCTTATTGCCTCCTTTATGCCTCTTCTCTCACATAATTTTTAAAGAACACCTTATTTTCTCTTTGAAGAAAACAATACAATAAATAATATATGATGCAATTCTCTCCATATAGTTGCAATATTTCCTTATTATTTAGCATAAATTTGATCTTGTCTTACATTGATTTTAGTGAGTTTGATTTTGTCCAACTTAGCATTTCTCTTCCTCTATGACATAGTCAATAATGCTTTGGGGATTTAATTTAATGAGGTAGAGTCATATGTTGCCTAAGCTTTGATGCATTAAAGATCATTGCTTCCCAAATCTATTCCGGTCTTCTAGTGGCATTATTTACACATAAAACAAGAAAGGAAATGGCATTAGGTCCCACTGCATGATTCATTTGAGAAGTCTCACACAGATGGTTAATTTTCCCTTGTGCCCATCCTTGGCCATATTACTAGCTCAAGTACCACTTAAAAGTCAGAACCACTATATGAATCAATAGCAGTAAGGGGGCATCAGACACCAGAATTAAAGATGATGATGGTAAGTTTATACATTAGGTCCTAGAGTTCACATGGGAAAATACTTAAGATATTTTCTTTGTATATACTCCCAAACATTTTCAATACTTTTTTTTTTCCTAAAGCTTCTCTGAAAACATTTAATATTTCATATGGTTAATCATGACAACCTCTATCTTAATTCTTAGGAAAGGTGAAAAATGGAGCTTACTTCTGCCTAAGTATTGGTCAATCTGTTGTCCTTTCCTGGTGAATCAATGTCTATTTGTTAGAGAAGACTTGCTACAGCAGATCATGCCATTCAAAATGCACCTCTTTCAACTCCCCTTTCTTTGCAAAGGAATCCATCACAAGTGTTTATCAAAGACTTACCATAAGCAAAGCACTAGAGATACAAATACAATGAATGAAAAAATTCCTGTCCTCAAAAAGATTATATACTAATGGGAGGAACAAGACATACATATATAAGAATATTAAGAGTAAACATATTGAGAATAAGTACAAATATTTACAAAATACTTGAATAGAAAACTGGTAAGGGACATTGACTATATTGTCAGATTTTTGGTTACTACTTATTGATTTCTTAATGATTTTTTTGGAAGAGTCAAGATGGTGGCATAGAAGAAGGAAAATTCCATCATCTCCCCCACCCCCAACTGATTCAAACATCTATAACATATGACTCTAAACAAATTTTAGAACTACAGAACCCACAAAGTGACAGAGAGAAACAAATTTCCCACTGAATGAAGCCTGGCAGGCCGGCAGGAAGGGTCCATCACAGCATTCTGGGAGCACAGCCCAGCCCCACTTGAGACTTTGCTTTCAATACCAGGGTGGACCTGACCAGCTGCAGGAAGAACAGACTTCTAGAGAGTGGATCACAAGCAGCTGTGGAGGTTTCCGGAAATATCAACACATAAATGCCAAAGACAAAGTATAAAGTCAGTGTAGAACTCTATTAGAATTGTGGAGGGGACAGAGATGTGGTCCAGCATCTATCCCCCCCACCTGGAATGAGAAACAGCAGAGGCATGGCAGCCATGCAGCCACCTCCACATGACGGCTTCTGAGCTCCTTGCCTGTGGATTGTAGGGGGGGCAAGCGACCATTCAGAGGGGAATTGCTCTTGCTTTAACCTGCCTGGATCTGGTTCACAGTCTTGGGTGGTAGTCCTGAGGTGTGTGACCAGTGAGCCAGAGCATGTGGGGGCTGTAGAGATGGCACCCTCCTAATAGCTCTGGCATCTTTGAAAACCCCAGCAATTTGGGACAAATCTCTCCCCTCTGGAAGCAGAGTTCTACTGTGGCAAAGAGCTCAAAACTCAAGTAATTGTCTGGCAGCATGAGAAAGCAAAGGAAGCAAAGAAAGTGTAGCAATCGAACTTTAGATTCCTTTTTGGGGGACTAAAAGGATCAAAGCATGGAATAGGTGGAAGAAAATGAAGTCAGAACTCCTGCATCAAAAGCTTCCAAGAAAAATATGAACTGGATACAGCCCATGGAAGAGCTCAAGAAGGATTTTGAAAATCAAGTAAGAGAAGTGGAGGAAAAATTGGGAAGAGAAATAAGAATGAGGCAAGAAAATCATGAAAAGAGAGTCAACAACCTGACTGAAGAAAATAACACCTTAAAAATAGACTAACTGAAATGGCAAAAGAAGTCCAAAAAGCCAATGAGGAGAAGAATGCCTAAAAAGCTGAATTTGCCAGATGGAAAAGAATTTCAATACTCACTGAAGAGAATAATTACTTCAGAATTAGATTGGAGCAAATGGAAGCTAATGACTTTATGAGAAATCAAGATACTATTAAAAAGATGCAAACAAATGAATAAAATAGAAAGCAATGTGAAATATCTCATTGGAAAAACTACAGACCTGGAAAATAGATCCAGGAGATATAATTTAAAAATTATTGGACTACCTGAAAGCCATGATCAAAAAAAGAAGCTAAAAATCATCCTTCAAGAAATTCTCAAGGAAAATTGCCCTGATGTTTTAGAACCAGAGGGCAAAGTAGAAATTGAAAGAATTCACCCATCACCTCTTGAAAAGGATACCAAAAAAGAAAACTCATAGGAATATTATAGCCAGGTTCCACAGTTCCCAGATCAAGGAGAAAATATTACAAGCACTCAAGAAAAAACGATTCAAATATTGTAGAAACACAATCAGGATAACACAGAATATATCATCTTTTACAGCAAGGGATTGAACGGCTTGGAATATGATATTCCAGAGATCAAAGGAGCTAGGATTAAAACCAAGAATCACCTACACAGCAAAACTGAGTATAATATTTCAGGGAAAAATATGGTCATTCAGTGGAATAGAGGACTTTCAAGCATTCTTGATGAAAAAACCAGAGTTGAATAGAAAATTTGACAAGAAATAAGAGAATCATGAGAAGGTAAACAGGGAAAAGAAATCATAAGGAACTTACTCAAGTTGAAATATTTATATTCCTACATGGAAAAACAATCATTGTAACTCATGAGACTTTTCTCAGTATGAGGATAGTTGAAGGGAATATAAATTTGTGTGTAAGTCTATATAAGAGGGTATGTCTATATATGTATGAATACATATATGAGTGTCTTACATATGTATATAGGTATGCATAGAGGGCACAGGATCAATTGAATAGGAAGGGATGGTATTTAAAAGGTGAAATATATAGATGAGAGAAGAATATAATGAGAGGAGATAGGGAGAGACAGAATGGGGTAAATTATCTCATATAGAAGAGGCAAGGGGCAACTGTTACAATGGAGGGGAAAAATAGGAAGGCAAAAGGGAATGGATCAACCTTACTATCCCTGAATTTGGCTTAGGGAGGGAATGACATACACTCTAAATTGGGTATCTTATACTACAGGAGAGTAGGGGGGAAGGGGATAAGAGGGGGTATGATGGAGGAGAAGGCAGGTTTGGGGGGGGGTAGTTAGAATCACATACTTTTGAAAAGGGACAGGGTCAAAGTAGAGAATAGAACTAGTGGGGAGAGGGATAGGATGGAGGGAAATATAGTCAGTCTTTCACAAAATAACTTCTATGGAAATGATTTGGGTAACTACACATGTACCACCTATATTGAATTGCTTATCTTCCCAGTAAGGCTGGGTGATGAGGGAGGAAGGGAAAAAATCTGGAATTCAAAGTTTTAAAATAAAATGTTTAAAAATATTATTATAATTATATTTATTATTATTATTATTATTATTATTTTACATGCAACGGGGAAATGAGATGTACAGGGATTGGGGTATGGAGATCCATCTTGCCCTACCTGAAAGTTGGAGTGAGGATGGGGGAGGATATAGGAGAGAGTAAATTAGGGGAGAGGATATATAGTGGGATCGCTGTTTTGGGGTGGTGGGTAGGGGAAAGATAGGGAGAAAATTTGTCACTAAAAATCTTGTGTAAATGAATGATGTAAACTAAAAATAAACATAAATTTTAACTTAGAATGATTTTTTTCCTTTTTGCAAATTATTTATTATAAGAGAAGGCTTTCCATGTAAGAGGAATGGAGAAGTAGCTAAGGCAGATAGGGTAGGTAGGCAGGGAGATAGACAGGTGAAAGGATGTATAGACAGATGGAAATGTGAGTGGGTGGATTGATGGATGGATGGATGGATGGATGGATGGATGGATGGATGGATGGAT
>NW_027185850.1:777218-790726 GCF_028583685.1 Petaurus breviceps papuanus | reverse complement strand
GATGGATGGATGGATGGATGGATGGATGGATGGATGGATGGATGGATGGATGGATGGATGGATGGATTGACTGATGTCCTTCATGCTGAAAGAGGACCAAACTGATATCAGTTTGTTGGGGTTAAGATATAGTGTGTCTGAATCAGATCAATAAGAGCTCAGAAGACCCTACCATACGTTGGACACAAATAATCCAAATGAACATTTGGAGTGAAGATGTCTCAAAATTTTCATATCTCATGTTTCCTTTTAGCTACTGCTATTCTGCTTTGCTCATAAAACACATCACCCTCTTGGATGTGAGCACTCCATGCTAGGTGTTCCTGTGCATCTCACACATCTCACAATAGATTCCAGAGTTCTTCAGAATGACATTGAGAGGGCCCTTGCACAGCTTCTTTTGACCACCATTTGAGAACTTGCCCTATGTGAGTTTTCTTTTAGGCAAACATATATTTGGCATTCAAACAATGTGGTTGGTCCATCAGAGTTGCATTCTCTTAAGTTTATAGCTCAAAAAAGGACCTTATTGTATGTTGTCATCCTTCTGGGTGACCTTCAGAATCTTCCTAAGACAATTCAAATGGAAGTGATTCATTTTCCTGGCATGGGACTGGGAGACTGTCCAAGTTTCACAGGCATACAACAGTAAGGTCAGCACAAGAGCTCCCTAGAACTTCAGTTTGGTATTCAGCTTGCTATTTCTTCCCACTCTTTCCTTCAGAACCTCCCCAAAAAAATGAGCTTGCTTTAAGCATGTGAGTGTCAACTTCGTTATCAATATTTACATACCTGGAAAGTATACTACTGAGGTTAGTGAACTTATCCATAGCATTCAAAATTCCTCCATTTGTTATAAACAATGCATCCTTTGAAGAATACACAATCATCTTTGAAGAAAAAAATCACATAACAACTCTCAGTTTAGTCTTGGCTTATAACCTTTTTCCATTTAAATAATGACTCCATGAGATATCAAGAAACAATAAAACAAAATCAAAAGAATGAAAACAATAGAATGAAATGTAAAATATATCATTGGAAAATAATTGACCTGAAAAATAGATCAAGGACAGAGAATTTAGGAATTTGAGGAGAATTTAGGAATTATTGGAGTAACTAAAAGTTATGATTAAAAAAGAGCATGGGTATTATATTTCAAAAAATATCAAGGAAAACTATGCTGACATCTTAGAACAAGACAGTAAAATAGAAAATGAAAGAATCCAACAATCACTTCCTGAAAAAGATTCTAAAATGAAAATTCCCAGGAATATTATAGCCCAATTCCAGAGATTCCAAGTCAAGGAGAAAATATGACAAGCAACATAAAGAAACGATCCAAATATAATGGAGACAGAGTCAGGATCACACAAGATTTAAAAGTCTGTATACTAAAGTATGACAAATATTATATTCCAGAAGACAAAGGAGATAGGATTACACCAAAGGATTATCTATCCAATAAAACTGAGTCTAATCCTTTGGAAATAAACGGATATTTAATGAAATAGATGATTTTCAATCATTACTAATGAAAAGACCAGAACCAAAGAGAAAATTTGACTTTCAAATGCAGAATGCAAGAAAAGTATAAAACAGTAATTGCAAAAGAAAAATCAAAAGGAAATCAATAAAATTAAAATGTTTATCTTCCTATATGGGAAGATGATAATTGCAACTTCAAAGAACTCCATCATTATTAGAGGAATGAAAAAGAGTATACACAGACAGAGGGTATGGATTGATTATGATGGGAAGATTTAAAATGTGTGTGTGAGTGAGTGAAATTAAGGGATGAAAAAGAGGGATGCACCAGAAGAAGAGGAAAGACAGAAGAAGATTGGGGGAAACTATCTCATGTAAAAGAGGCACTAAAAGAAGAGCTTTTTACAATATAGGTGAAAATGTGTTTAGTTGAGGATAACAATTGAACCTTACTCTCATTGGAATTGACTCAAAGAGGTCATATACTTAATAACGTATACATTCACTTGGGTATAGAAATCTATCTTACACTACAGCAAAGTAAGGGTAGGGGGAAAGGATGAGAGAAGGTGAGGGTGGCTATTAGAAGGGAGGACAGATTAAAGGTCAGATTAAAGTAGTCCAATGCAAAACAGATTTTTGAGGGTAAAAAGAGAGAGAAAAGGATAAATGAAAAAATAAGACAATGGGAAACTCAGTCAATAATCATATTGTGAATATGAGTGGGATGAACACCCATAAAAGAAAAATGTGTAGCAGAAAGTATTGAAATCAGAATCCAACAATATGTTGTTTACATGAAACACACTTGAAGGACACACACACACATGCACACGCACATGCACACACACAGTGTATAAATCAGGGTCTAGAGAAGAATCTATTGTTCTTCAGATGAGGGGAAAAAAAGATGTACTGATGATGAACTCAGACAAAGCAAAAATAGACCTAATTAAAAGAAATAAGCAGAGAACTTATATTTCACCAAGAAATACAGTAGACAATGAAGTAATATCCATATTAAACACATTTGCACTAAATAGTATAGCATTCAGATTTTAAAGTAAATGTTTGATAAGGTATAGGAAGAAATAGGAAGTAAAACTATAGAAGTGGAGGACTTCAACTTTCCTTTCTCAGAACTAAATAAATCTAACCATAAAAATAAAGAAAAAAGAAGGTAAGGAGAAAAATAGAATTTTGGAAAAGTTATATATGGTAGCCCTTAGCAGAAAACAGAATGAGAAAAGAAAGGAGTGCCCAATTTCTCACCACTATGGCACCATCATAAAAACTGACCATGTATTAGGGCATAAAAATATCACAATCAAATACTAAAAAGTAGCAGTAGTAATGCAACCTTTTCAGACAATAACACAATAAAAATTGTACTCAAGAAAAGGCTGTAGAAACAGATTAAAAATCTATTGGACAGGGTGGCTAGGTGGCACAATAAATAGAGCACTGGCCCTGGAGTCAGGAGGACCTGAGTTCAAATCTGGCCTCAGACACTTAACACTCACTAGTCATGTGACTTTGGGCAAGTCACTTAACCCCAGCTGCCCTCCAAAAAAAAAAAAAGAAAACAACAGAACAAAAAAACCTGAACCTTGAGACTTGAGATATTATCCCCCACACCTCAGGAATAGAGCTTGACTGTAACATAAAATTAACAAACAAGAAATATACTACTAAAAAATGAATAAGCAAAATAGAAAGTATCCAATATTGATAGTTAACATGGTGATAGAGAAGATCTGGGTTCAAACTCAGAAAAGAGAGTGAAATTAAAAGAGCAAATTCTATCTCAAAGAAAAAAGCAAAAATGATCACAAGCCAAAAAAAAAAAAAGAGGTTTCTTATGATTTTAAAAAGGACTCTAAAAATCAATAAGAGAGGGGCAGCTAGGTGACTCAGTGAATAGAACACCAGCCCTGGAGTGAGGGGGACCTGAATTCAAATCCCGCTTCAGATGCTTAACACAAAACTAGCCATGTGACCTTGGGCAAGTCACTTAACCCCAATTGCTCTACTTTCCCCCTCCAAAAAAAATCAATAAGGGAGGTTAAGGAAACATAAGAGAAATGCAAGAAAATTATGTAAATAAATACAACCAGTTGGAAAAAGAGGTAAAAAAAACTTACAGAAGGAAACAACTCCTTAAAAATTAGAACTGGGCAAGGGGAAGCTAATGACTTCACAAGACACAGAGGAATAATAAAACAAAATCAAAAGAATGAATAATAGAAATCAATGTGAAACAGGTCATCAGAAAATCAACTGCTGGGGGGTATCTAGATGGCACAGTGAATATAGCACTGCTCCTGGAGTCAGGAGGACCTGAGTTCAAATCCAGCCTCAGACACTTAACACTTACTAGTTGTGTGTCCTTGGGAAAGTCACTTAACCCCAACTGACCTGCCTTCCCCCCTGCAAAACAAACAAAAACTCAACTGCTTTGGAGAACAAATTGAGAAGAGACAATATGAGAACTGTTGAACTATTTGAAATTTATAAAATAAAAAGAGCCTAGACACTATACTTCAAAATATTATTAAGGAAATTTGCCTTGATTTTTTTTAGAATAAGAGGGTGAAATAGACACATCTAAATATACCAATCCCCATCTGCGGTAGATGCCAGGACGCAGACTCACAGGAACAGAAAATGTAAGTTTCAAAACTCCCAGGTCATGGAGAAAACACTACAAGCAGTCAGGGGGTAAAAATGCTGTAGAAATACAATCAGAATAACAAAAAATTTAGCAACTTCTCAATTAAAGGGCTAAATGACATGGAAAAATATATACCAAGAACAAAGACACTGGGCTTGCAAGCCAAGAACAACTTACCCAGCAACCTGTGTGTTTTCATGAATGGGTAAAAAAATGAATATTTAATTAATTGAAGGACTTTGAGGTATTTGTGAAAAACTAAATGGAAAATTTGACCTACTAGATTCAGGAGGAATATAATGTGCTCACTCCTGGTCACCCACAGCCATATCTCAGGACCATGCCAGGTCAGCACACTCTCTCCCTCCACCTCTGCCTGCCTCCTTGTAATAGTTCTTCATTCATCCCTCATAATGTATGAAATAATTGCTTCATTTTACTTCTCCCTACCCAGTTTCATTTTTTAGGATCATTTCATCATACTCATTTCAACCCCAAGCCTTCTATCTCTGTATATTCTTTAAAACTACTCAAGTAATGAAAATATTCTTGAGCTACAAATGACATTTTACCATATAAGATGTAAAGATTTTAACCTTGGTAAGTCCTTTATAATCAGTCTTCAATATTTACTTTCTTACATTTCTCCTTTTGGTATAATACACTACTTGGCAAAAATTGTTGGGAAAACTGGAAACAAGTCTAGCAGAAATTGTCTACAGATATCTTATGCCATTTACCAAGGTAAGGTCAAAATGGACACATTGATGAAAGTTGTTTCCATAAAATGTTGAGGTCAGGGTGAGGGGTGCACAAGACCCCTATATACCAACATGCCATGTCCTGCCATATGAATTTGACGTGTCCTCTCAGCCAAGGGAAAGCAAAGTTTATTAGAGATTCGCCATCTTAAGGAGATGGGTAGACTCTTAAGGAGCCTTTGTATCTGTGATGCTTGTATTGGACAAGCAGGTCAAAATAATCTGACATAGAGTGAGTCTGTGCTAGATAATTCTCTGGCATTCTGACATCTCATGGAGGCAAGATGGGGTCCTGTATACAGAAAGGTTGTGGGAGGAATCTAGGGGTGGTCTAGGGGAGGAGTTTGGGGAGGATCTTCAGGATGAATCAAATGAAATTAGACTACAATGATGAGAGATTAAAGGTGGGAAGTAGCTAGAGGTTACCTGGAGATGAGACAATGGAGGGCTAGGCTAGTTTAAGGGTGTATAGATATTTTGGGAGAATCAAGGGTGTGAAGTACCTGGACAAAGGAGGGCTGGGCTAGTAACAGAGGTTTGGGCCCAGCCACAGTGAAAGCCTTTTGGCCTCAGGCAAATGCCTCATCAAATGGGAAGATTCAATCAGAGTTCAAGGGGGTTCCCAGAGCCTGTATCTCATCATTATGACCTAAATATAAAGTAAGATAACAAAAGAAAACTAAAAGAATTTGGAGCACATTATCTATTAGACTTATGAATAGGAGAAATTGTTATGAATAAACAAGAGATAGAGAGCATTGTGAGATGTAGGATGGATAATTTTAATTACCTTACACTAAAAAGAAAATTGTACAAACAATGTAGCCACAATTAGAAGGAAAGCAGAAAACTGGGAAATAAAATTTATAGAGAGCCTTTTGGATAAATGGATCATTTCTCAAATATATAAAGCATTTAATAACTGATGCTTTGGGGAGATTCAGAGTTCCTCCCTTTTCTTAAAATAATGATTTTAAAAATTCATTCTGTTGAAGGACAATACTGATAATGAAATTGGATTAACTTTTTTGTTCAGAGCCCACTCAAATGGGGAAGCCATTGTGGTCTGCTCAGACTTGGGTAGGGAATAAATTCTTTAAATAGATTGTCTAAAGCTTAGGGTTACTTAAGAAGTAAATAGTATAATCAAAGTACAGTCCCTCATTGTAATATTCATTCTCTCATTAATTGTTAAGCAATCAAAGTTGATTGCCATTCTGGGAGCACCCATCTTCCAATGGGCATATAAGTCATGAGACAAAAGAGTTAAATTTATAAGAATACAAATCATTACACAATTGACAAAAGGTCAAAGGACATCAACAGGCAGTTTTCAGAAGAATAAATCAAAACTAGTGTAGTTGTAGGGAAAAAAAAAGTTCTAAATCAGTTGTGATTAGAGAAATGTAAATTAAAACAACTCTGAGGCAATGCCTTATATGTGTGTTTATGTATACAGCACCAATGCAATATTTACAGTGCCCAGGATCATGATAGAGACCGTGACTATAACTATTGCATGACATTCAATCACAAAATATATCAAACTCTCCAGATAGAGGATAAAGCTGAAGGATTTATCTAGACACCAGAAAACTGAATCCCCAAATCAGTAAGCTGATTCCGTCATAGTACCAAAGATATTCAGAAGCCATAATAATTCTGAGAGCCATATCATCCTTTAGCCTTCCAACAAACTAATATGAGATCAATATTTACTCACAAAACTCTCTATTTCCTTGCCTAAGCTCCTCTGTCTCCAAATGTCAAACTTGCTCAGACCCAGCTTGCTGTGTGCTCTAGGGGGAAGAGTTTACCTTCACAGCAGGGGAGATCTTCAGACTCCCTACTAGGTCTAATAAGGGGCAGGGAAGATCTTCAAATTCCCCTTCCCATTACAGTGTGTGTGTGTGTGTGTGTGTGTGTGTATGTGTGTGTAAACCACCCTCTGTGGTTTGACCCGGAACATTTCAATTAGTTTTGGTATGACTAATGACTCCCCTACCTTGTAATTCTCAGATGGCATAGAATCAGCACCAAGGGCTTTGCCACACAAAAGGATTCGAATGGCATCCGAAGGTGCTTCCTCAATTGTAACTTCAGCTAGGGAGGGATTGTCTTCAACCTGAGGTAAATGGTCAGAGGCCTCAGCATTGATTGATGATGGTCTATTGAGAACACTATGGAAGTCTTCAGCCCATCTCTCTAGGACTAGGCGCTGATCACTAATCAATGTAACTCCATCAGCTCTGAGTCGTTGAGATGACCCATAGGTCTCTTGCCTATAAATAGTCTTCAGAGAATCATAGAAGCACTTTGGATTGTCACTATCAGCATAAAACTGAATTTCCTCTGCCTTCTTACTGAGCCAGGATTCCTGCATCTCTCTAAATGTGGTTTGTACTTTACTTTTGTTGGGATTAAATGCTGCCTTCTTAGAGATGGATGAACTATCCTGCTGGTAAATCCTGTGGAGTTCTTGTTTGTCATTTAGCAACTTCTGAATTTCCACATCATTTTCATCAAACCAGACTTGTTATTTTTGAGTGTTTTGACCCAGATGAGCAGAAGCAGTGCTATACACCCAATCTCTGAAAGCTGCCCACTCCTTTTCTATTCCACTGTTGCCAACTGTGTGTTAGCTCAACTTTCCCTTCAAGTTAGTGACAAACTGTTTCCTCCCAGAGAAGAGCTCTAATCTGTTGACATTAATTCATCTGGTAGTCATTTTGCCTTTGGGACACTGCTTTTGTTGAATATGAATATTTGGCTTAGTGAGGATGTGTCTATGTTCAATCTACAACTCTGGGTCATACATTACATTTTGTCACTCTCACATCCTGTCTTTTCTCTTATCTTTAAAAACATAGAGTTTATTAGATGTCAATGTTTGCTTTGCAGGTGCATCCATGAAGTTTTATGGCTTTTAGGTAAACAGAAGACAGTATTGGTGATGAGGTCATGGGATGCACAAGTCTTCAGCAGTGACCATTGCTGTTGCTGTTTCCAATTCCATTCCTCCCAAGGTCTTTATGCCATGTCTGATAGTCAAAGCCTACTCTAGCATTAAAGTCTCCCAGAAATATGTTTGCTCTCTTTTGGCACAATGATGATAAGGGGTCTAGATCTTCATAAAATTTTTCTTTGACCTCATTCGGGTTCATCATTGCAGGAGCGTAGGAACTGATGATGGTGGCATAGTTTTCCTGTGAGTGGCAATGGCATTGGCATGAGCCTGTCATTCGCTTCTTTTGGTAGGCATCAGAGCGTGTTGACTAGATTAGTTTTGATTGCAAAACCTATGGTTCTCCCCTTCACTGCAGCCACTCCAGACAAACATGGATCCAGCTCTGACTTCAGGAAGCTGGTCTTCATTTGCCAGCCTCGTTTCACTCAGGGTTGCTATTTGGATATGATAGCTGCTGAGTTCTCTTGCAACAAGAGTTGTTTGGCTTTCAGGTCTACTGAATTTTGTGTTGCTTGTAAGTGTGCATACGTTCCATATGCTAATTGTGAGTGGAATCATCTTTGAAGCTGTTTGTATATTTTTTTTATTTTGACCACAGAGTGGGACCCCCTGCCTACCATGGTAATCAGGCCAGGGTTGGGTAAACAGACACTCTTTAGAGCACCTTTTCTAGTCCCTTCTTCACACCAGAAGGTGAGCAGTGGAACCCTTAAAATTTTGTTCAGACATCCGGGGGGGCTACAAAATTTCAATATGGCTTCTAGAGAGAAACTACGCTATGATTGGGCCACCTTTGTGCAGGATTGTGACTACAGCTGCTGTGACAGTCAGAGGGAGTATCTCTCTTTGCCATTGCTGTCAAAACTCTTAACAGAGTCCTACTTAATAGGCTGATCCTTCACCTGGAAGACAATCATCTACCTGAGAGTCAGTGTGACTTCAAAAAGGGTCAAGGAACGCTCCATGTGGTGTTTGCTGCCAGACAACTCCAGGACAAATGTCAGGAGGAGAACATACAAAACATTTGTAGATCTGACTAAGGTCTTTGATACTGTCAGTCATGAGGGCTTAGGACAAATTATGTCAAAATTTGGTTGCCCTAGGGGCAGCTAGGTGGTGCAGTGAATAGAGCACTGGCCCTGGAGTCAGGATGACCTGAGTTCAAATCCGGTCTCAGACACCTAACACAAATACTAGTCGTGTGACCTTGGGCAAGTCACTTAACCCCAATTGCCCTACCTTCCCCCCTCCAAAAAGCAAAACAATAAAATACATTGGTTGCTCAGAGAAGTTCATCAGCATTCCACATCAATTCCTCGATGGCGTACTTGCCCAGGTTCTGTAGAATGCACCATGCTCTTGCACTTTCGCAATCACCAATGGATGAAACAAGGCTGTGCACTCACTCCCACATGCTTTTTAGCATGATGTTTTCAGTCATGTTGCCACATGCTTTCAATGAGGATGAACACGGCATCAAGGTCATCTCCCTTGATGGCAAATTCTTTAATTTGAAAAGGTCACAAGCCAAGAGCAAAGTCGAGAGTGCTGGTGCAGGATTTTCTGTTTGCAGATGATTGTGCACGGAATGCAGCCTCTGAAGATGCAACAAAGCATGGATAATGTCTCTGCTGCTTCTGCTAATTTTGGCCTGACCATGAACACCAAGAAAACGCAGGTGTTCTGTCAGCCAGCACCACACCATCCACAGGTGGAACCATCAGTTACAGCAAATGGAGGAGTTCTGAAAGCTATGAATAAGTTCACTTACCTCAGCAGCAGGCTTTCCAGGGGTGTCCACATAGATGACGAGGTTGACACACACGTTGCAGGAGCTAGCTCTGTGTTTGGGAGGCTCCAAAGGAAAGTGTGGGAGAGAAGATGTATTAGACTGACTAGCAAACTGAAGGTTTGCAGAGCCATGGTGCTGACCTCATTGTTGAATGCCTGTGAAACCTGGACAGTCTCCCACCCCCAGGAAACTCAATCCCTTCCATTGGAATTGTCTTAGAAAGATCCTGAAGATCATCAGGCAGGATAAGGGCCCAGACATGAGGTCCTTTTTCAAGCTTAACTGCCAAGCATTCAAACTCTGCTTCAGAGAGCACAACTCAGATGGGCTGGCCACATTATTCGAATGCAAAATGTACTCTAGACTGTTTTATGGAGAGCTCACACAAGGCAAGCACGTGGTGGTCAGAAGAAGCAATACAAGGACACTCTCAAGGTCTCTCTCAACAACTTTGGAATGGTGTGACATGGGAGACGCTGGCACAGAACTGCTTGGCATGATGTACCCACATCAGAAAGGGTGCTGTGCTCTGTGAGCAAAGCAGAATCGAAAGAGCTTAAAGGAAACACAGGAGGCAACAAATTTAGATAGTCTACCCCAAATGTTCACACAGACTATTTGTGCCCAACCTGCGGTGGAACATTCAAAGCCCCTATCAGTCTGATCAGTCACTGTCAGGCACACTGAAGCTTGACTTTGGCACAGTGATGTCATTTTGGTCCTCTGAGAATTAAGGACAACGCCCATACGTGTGTGTATGTGAATAGATAGCTAGATAGCTAGAGATAGATGGATAGATACAGATATAGATATATATGTGTATGTGCCTATATGCTTATATACACATGCTGACACACTATATATGCATATGTATATGTATATTTGTGCATATAATTTGTTTACATATGGATATAGGTATATATAGATGTGTGTATATAGAGGTGTATATAGGTATATATAGGTGTATATACACATATACAAATACATATGTATACACACATACACATATATATACATACATACATACACAAGCATATATCAGATTAGCTAATATTACAGGAAAGAAAAATAATAAATGTTGGAGAGGATATGGAAAATTTAGGACCTTAACTGCACCATTGGAGTTGTGAACTGGTCCAACCATTTGGGAGAACAATTTGAAAATAGGCCCAAAGGCTATCACGCGGCATTTTTTGATCCAACAATACCGCTACTAGGTCTGTAACCAAAGATATCAAAGGAAAAGGGAAAGGGTCTATACATACGAAATATTTATAGCAGTCCTTTTTCTATTATTGTTGTTCTTGGTGGCAAGGAATTGGAAATTGAGGGGATACCCTTCCATTAAGGAGTGGCTGAACAAGTTGTGGCATATAACTGCTATGGAACGTTTTTGTTATAAGAAAAAGAAACAAACAAGCAATGCTTTCAGTAAAGCCTGGGAAAAGTTACATGTACTGATGCAAAGTGAAGTGAGCCAAGTCAGGAGAACATCACATACAGGAACAGCAACATTTTGTAGTGAACATCTGTGAATGATGTTGCTATCTTCAGCGGTATAATTCACTAAGACGCTTCTGCAGGACATATGGAGAAAAATGCTATCCACGTCCAGAGAAATAACTGGTGGCATCTGAACACAGATTGAAGCTTACTGTTTTTCAGACTTTATTATTCTGTGCTTGTTGGCTTTTGTTTTGGGCTTTGTTTTCTTAGGTTTGCATTTCCTTTTGCAGCATGGCTGTTAGGAAAGTGTTTTGTACGACTGGACAAATTGCTTACCTTGTTAAGAAGTGAGGGGAAAGGAAAGGGAAGAAGACAATATGGAACTTAAACTTTATTTTTTTAAACGAATGTTAAAGTTTTTTAATGTAATTGAGAAAAAAATAAAATAAAAATGTAATGTCACTAAAATAAAATCACAACAGATCCATTCTATCACAGCAGACATTCTCTTGCTTCAGAGAGGGTTCCCAAGGCCCTTTGACATGAAATGGAAGTCACTTCAAGAAGGTGAATGAGTTAGAAAGGAAAGAATTCCTTGGGTGTCCATAAGGGAGGCTCACATGAACACGATGACTTTTCATGGCAGCCACTTTTTCCTTGGCTTCTTGAATTCTATCAAAAGCCTTCTGAGCAGCAATGGTATGAATAATTAACTTCTCCTCTAGATGTCTTTTATGTATTGCTTTGATCCTAATGGGAAAAAAAGGGAACAATGATAAATTAAAATACAAAAAATTTCAAATAAATTTTTTGAAAATATTACTAATAACTGAGAATCACATAGTACTTTGCAAAAACACTTTAAAATATTATCTCATTTAAGCCTTGAAACAACCCTTTAATTATATTAGCTTCAGTTTACAGATGAGAAAACTAAGGCTCAGAGAGTTTATGAAAAATGCTCTGGGTCACCTCATACTGATTGCAGATTAAACAGTGCCTGAGGCAGAACCGGCCCTTACTAAATATAGGACTTCCCTAAAGTAGGTCTGGAACCATGTGTTCCTACCTTGAAGCCCCAAATTGTATTTATTATCTCATGCTGCCCAAATGGGAGCTCACTTCACTTCTCCAACAGTCATTTGTTTATAAAAATCAACTTTCTATAGTTAATTGCAACACTCTGCACATTTCAAAGTCTAAAAGAATTTCAATAACTAATTTGAATATAATGCCTTAAGGTTTACATATAGGAAGTATATTATTGTCCTGATTCCACAGACAAGGAAATGTCTGCTTACAGAGTGGGAATGATCTGACTAAGCTCACACAACCTGTAGGGGCAGGGCTTGGATTTGAACCTAGGGCAGATCCTCCCAACTCCAGATCCAATCCTCTTCCACTGAACCACATGGCCCTCACGCATTACCATAGTCCTTAGTACTAAAATCTCTTAAGAGTCAGTCAATCAACAACCTTTTATTAAGCTCCTACTATACGCCAAGCCCTATGCTAAATGCTAGGGACACAAAGAAGGGCGACAGCCCCCGCTCTCAAGGAGCTCATAGTCTGAGGGTAGGAGACAACACATAAACAACTACTTTAAACAAAACAGAGCAGGAAAAATTACATACGATTTCTAAATAAAGGCTCTAAGGTTAAGGGTGAATGCCAAAGGCTTCTTGTAGCAGGCAAGAGACCTGAAGAAAGCCAGGGGGAGCTAGGAGGAAAAGATGAGGGGAGTGTTCTAGGCATGGAAGATGGACCTGGACATGTGAATGCCTGCAGTTGGGCAATAGAGGGTCTTTGTCTGGGTCTAACCAGGAGATCAGTGTCACTGGATGGAAGACTAAATGTGTGGGGAGTAAGATGCAGAAATCTGGGAAGGTCGGAAGGCACTGAGGTATTAAAGGCTTTAAAAGCCAAACAAAGGATTTGCTTCATCCTGGCAGCAGGAGTGAGGCATTGGATTTGATCCAGTGTGAGGTGACATTATCAGACTGGTGCTTTAAGAAGGTAATTTTGCTAGCTGATTAGTGAAGTAGGGAGAGACTTGAGGGAGGCAGATCCAAGAGGGTTCCAAAAGATTCATGATGAAAACATGTGATCAACCTTCAGAGAGAGAACTGATGAACGCTGAGTAGATCAAAGTATAATTTTCTCCTTTTTCTTTCATTTTTTGGAGGGGAAAGATAGGGCAGTTGGGGTTAAGTGACTTGCCCAAGGTCACATGGATAGTCTTTTTGTTAAGTGTCTGAGGCCACATTTGAACTCAGGTCTTCCTGACTCCAGGGCCAGTGCTCTATTCACTGCACCACCTAGCTGCCCCAATATTTTTCTTGCTTTTAAAAAAAATATGGTGAATATGAAAAGAGGGGG
>NW_027185850.1:760015-777118 GCF_028583685.1 Petaurus breviceps papuanus | reverse complement strand
AAAAAAAGTAATTAGTCTGTGAACACTTAGGGAATAAACCTACATTTAGTATTTATTGACATAGACCCTAAGACATTAGTCCTTGTGGTGCTGGAGCCAAGATGGAGAGTAAAAGCAGCGACTTGCTTGAACTCTCCCCTGAACCCCTCCAAATACCTGTAAAAATGACTCTAAAATTCTAGAGCAGCAGAGCCCACAAAATGACAGAGTAAAACAAATTTCCAGCCCAAGACCACCTGTAAGGTCAACAGGAAAGGTCTGTTGCCCCAGTCTGAGAGAAGAGAGCAGCACAGGCCTCACCAGCACAGACAGAGCCCCAGAAAACCCAGGTCAGGCCTCAGGGCACTGAATCACTGGCAGTTCTGAAAGGGTCCACACATGCCAAAGACAACTTAAAAGGTCTGCAGGACCTGGGTGAGAGAGGAGTGCGGACTGGCCCAATCCCTTGGGTGGCAGCTGCTTCTGGAGCTCTGAGCCCATCGACATTCGGGGGGTTGAGTGGCTGATCAGAGGGGGATGCAGGGATTTCTTTGCTGCTGCTGAGACAGGGTTCTCTTGCTTTAGCCTTGCTTGGATCTGAGTCAGTCCTGGGTTAAGGAGGAGTGCTGGCATTGCAGAGCTTATGGCAGTAGTAGAGAGAAAATCCTCCTCATAGTTTCAAAGTAGAAAAGAGTGCTTGGGGTCACTGAGAGACCAGAGAACAGGCCAGCAGAGGAGTAAATAAACACTTCTCCTCTGATCATACAACCTTGGAAGAACTGAAAATATACAGGTCCCTAAAAATATATATGAAAACAGCTGCTCAAAACCCCTGAAGCTTGGGACAGTACACCCTCCACACTAGAAACAGAATCCTATCCTAACAAAGAGCTCAAAAGTCAAGTAGTTGACTGGGGAAATGAGTGAAAAGCAGGGAAAAAATCAGACTATAGAATCTTACTTTGTATGTGTGTGTGTGTGTGTGTGTATGGATATCTGTGTATGTATATGTATATGTGTGTATGTATATTTGTATATGTGTATAGACAGAGGGCACAGGGTGAGCTGAAATGAAGGAATGATATCTAAAAAATAAATTAAGGGTTGAAATAGGAATGTACTGGAAAAGGATTAAAGGAGAATGGGGTAAATCACTTCACATTAAAGAGGCAAGAAAAAGCTTTTACAATGGAGGGGGAGAGTCGAGAGGGAATGAGGAAAACTTACTCTTATGGGATTTGACTTAAGGAAGGAATAACATACACACTCAATTGGGTATGGAAATCTATCTTACCCTACAGGAAAGTAGGGGGGAAGGGAAAAGGGGAGGGGATGATAGGAGGGAGGGCAAATGGGAAGGGGGTAATCAGAAGCAAACACTTTTGAGAACAGACAGTGTCAAAGGAGAGAAAATAATAAATGGGGACAGGATAGGATGAGGGAAATATAGTTAGCCTTTTACAGCATGACTCTTTTGGAAATATTTTGCATGACTATACATGTATAACCTTTATCAAATTGTTTGCTTTCTCAATAAAGGTGGGTGGCAAGGGAGGAGGGGAGAAAATGCAGAACCCAAACTTTTAAAGACTAATGTAAAAATTGCTTTTACATGCAACTGGGAAATAAGATATACAGGCAAAGGGGTATAGAAATATATCTTGCCCTACAGGAAAACAGAAGGGAAGGAGATGAGAAGTGGGGGAGAGGGATAGAAGGGACAGCAGATTGGGGGAAGGCGTAATCAGAATGCATGCTGTCTTGGGGACAGGGAGACAAGAGATAGAGAGAAAATGTGGAACTCTAAATCTTGTTGAAGTGAATGTTGAGAACTAAAAACTAAATTAATTAATAAAATGAAAAAAGATACTACTTTAACCCAAAAAAAGAAAAAAGAAATTAGTCCTTGTGAGATACAATAAGTTACCACCTTCCCTTAAATTCTGTGACCCAAAACAGGTGGTCAGTGAACAGGAAAACAAAGTAACAGGTAGTGTGCCAGTGCTGGCATTTATCGAGGCCTCTAACTCTCAAGGAAGCTCTATAGATAATAGAGCTGAGTCCAGTTCCTTAAGAGACCTGGTTCAGGCCTATGACAGTTCCTGATTCAAGTCAGGACACTTGTAAAGAAATTGCTAGGTGACTGGTCCTGTCAGATTCCCATTCATGATTCCATCAGAGCTCCCAAACTGGTCTGTGCACCTCTGGCTAAAGCTTCAAGTCAGATGCCAGGCTCTCTTAAAAGCACCCCCCTGCTGTTACCAAAGCAAGGTCCTCCAGGGTGTCCCGCACTTCTGGGAGCAGAGGCAGTGACCTTCGGAGCCTTGTAGCAAAGGAGGAGCACTCCTAGATGGGGGTGGATGTGCTTCCATTTCTGGTTTCCCTGAAGTCATGCTCTCCTTGTTTTCAGCATTACCATGCATTACCATGGGCACTGGGTGTCCCACTGGTGATTTCCACTTGCCCTCAATACCTTTTCAAACCATCTCTTCCCCCAACCCCTTTATATTCCCCACTTCAAATGAGAAGTTTGTCTCTTCTCTCATAATGGCATAGGATTAGAGTCAAAAGGATGACATGATTGTAGACAAAGGGGTTGAAGGGACCTCATCTGACATGGTCTTGTCCAATCACTTCATTTGATAGATGAGAAAACTGAAGAACAAAGGAGTGGTGGCTTTTCTGAGATGCCACACAAGCAGGAAGAGACTGGAGGGAGCGTCCTCTGGTTCAACCTTCTCATTTTAAGAGGTGACTAAACAGAGTCCTGGAGACCATCAGTGATTTTCCCAAGGTCACAGAAGTACTGAAATAAAAGGGAAGAGACACCCTGATGGCACAGAAAGTGATGTATCTTCAGCTGCAGTGACCAAGCTGAATTTGAACCTGTGTTCTTGGCCTCCCAGTCCAGTGTGCGTTTCCTCACACCAAGGCTTTTCCTTTTCTCTCTTACAGAAATCCCAACAGAGTGAGATATGATCACTGAAATGAATGTAGTCAACGAGCTTGGCCAATGACTGAAAGTCAGCACCAGAAGGAGTAGCATCTGGTCTGCCTGCACTCAGGCTACCTTTCTTTCTCTGAAAACATCTCTAGTGACAGTATACCAGATATTCGAAGAGAGGGCAGCCCAATAGTAAAACCAGGTTTGATTTGGAGTCAGAGAACCTGGATTCAAAACTTGCCGTGTGACTTTAGGCAAGACTCTTAATCTCTCCAGGCCTTTTCAGGAAAATGAGGTCTGACTAATGTCATCTGGATTCCCTCCCACTTTAAATCTATGAAAGTGTGATAGAGGCCTCTCCCTATCTTCCTAGGAAGGAGATCTGACTTCCTGTGTGCTTGCAAGGGTAAATTTACTGTAGCATCACGGAGAGATGATTGGACAAAAATCCATTAAGAGGGCTCACTTGACTATCCTCCACAGCTTAATGATGGCCACACATTCAATTTGCTGGGATAAAAGCAAAGCTAATTAAATTTCCTTAATGTTAATTTGCATTAGATTTAGATTTTGATACCCTGCACTTGCATTCCTTCCATTTTCAAAAGCCAAATAGTTCATTAAAATGAGCCACTCTAGGAACTTTAGCTTGTTCCCAAAGGTTGCAAAGACGTAGGAAACAGTGTGCATTATGATAGAATGAATTTAAGTCTAAAAATAAAGAGAATGATCTTGTATTATTGGTTTAAATGGATTTGTATATTTTTGTAGTAGTTTCTAAAGCACTTTTCATACTTAGGGAGGGCACACTTATAATTAAAGCACCACCATGAATAGTCTTAAGATAGCTTATAAAAAAGAAAAGGCAGATGTTTTCTTTGCTTTTGTCAAAGGAAATCATGTTGAAATGATTCAAACTCATCCTTGCTCTTATTTTAAACTGCTTTTGAGAGCACAATAGTTTTTTTTAAAGGGAAAACATTCAGAATTTAGATTAAATAGAGTAGCTATAATTAAGGGTCTGCAAGCATAAATATTACAAACCTCAATTTGCTGGCATTTACATAATGTGGCCATTCCAAATCTTCTTGGGATAAAACCTGGTCGAAAGGTTTGTAGACCAATAAAATGTTGATTATCTAAAGCATGATTTAGTAAATATTTTTCAAGGTTTGATTTTTTTAATTTTTCACTGCTCCTATCACCACCTAAACAACAAACACTGAGAAACACTAATTTACTACCAAAGATGTTTACAACTGCAAAAGCAATTGTTCTCTCCTTGAGAAATCCAAAGCTTAATTAATGAAAAAATATTCATTGGACAGTTTTACATTCACTAAATGCAACTTCTGACACATATCAGGTGCTTAATAAATGCTTGTTAATTGAGTAAACTTATTTAGGTAAGAAATAACAGAGAAATGTAAGTTTTATTCTTTTTTTTTATAAAATAAATTAACATCTGAATTTTAAACAGTATATCTTCTCTTCCCAAATCTTTAGAATAGTCAAAATGTGTCTTTTCCTATAGTCTTTCTCACTTGTTTTCTTCTCCTCATCCACTCATTGCTTTCCATTATTACCAACCCAGACTAGTTATACTACAGTCCTGAAATACTGAAATCAAACATGCTGTCTCTATTCCTTCAGTTGGCTCCGCTTTCTGCATATTGTCCCTTGAATAATATTCATATAGTGCTACTTATAGCCTATTATTTCCCTGCTACAAAACCTTCAATAATCTCACTGTGTTCCAAAAAATAGTCCAAGCACTTTCACCTGGTTATCTTGGCCATTTATAATCTGATACCAACTATCTTTCTGCTTTGATTCTCCACCACTCCTCTTATGTCCTCACTGAAATAAGATTGTTTTACTCAATATCTATGAAAATAGTCTTTTCATTCCTAACTGATGCATTAGTCACAATATTTCAGAGATGGAAGGGACCTCAAAGGTCTTTTGGTCTAGTTCATGCTGAACAAAGCATCCCCTCTGCCATGCATCTTGCCAGTGGTTATCCAGGTTTTTCTTTTAAAAATGAACTGAAAGTCACTACTTGCTTTCTAGGTAAAGCATCCCATTCATGACTTACTCTAATTGTGAAAAAGATCTTGCCTACAATCTAAATCAACCTGTTTGCCACTGATTTCCAGTCACGGCTCCCAGTTGTGTACTCTGGAGCCATGGCTAAATCCTCTGCTCTTTGAAGCCACTTTCATGTTCTCCTGCCAGAAGGTCAAGTCTCCTCCCCATCCTTCACCACCTTTCTCCAGGTTAAACCTCCAGAATTTTTTATAAGACACAGAATCAAGGTTCTTCCCATTTTGGCTCTTCTCTGCATATTCTCCAATTTATAGAACAGCTACTTACACTTAGGCTACCTGGACTGAAAACAATGTTCTATAAGTGGTTTGACCGGGGGAGAGAACAAAGATTTTCCTATATGCTGATTCTCTTAATATAGCCAAGGGCCCCATCTACCTCCTTTGCTGTCAAATCACTGTGTTTCCTTAAAAGGAACTGACAGACCAATAAAACTCCAACTTGTTTGTTTTTTTAGCTAAACTTCTAGTCCCACCTTCACCATTCTGAATAGTGTTCAAAGCCCTCTCCCACTTCCCCTCCCTTTCCAAGTATCTCAAATCCCAAATTGCCTTCAATGTCTGACTCAAATTCCTTGTCCTCAGCATTATTCATTCTGTGAGCTCTTCCTCCTCTGACATAATCATAACAAACATATACAAAATTATTATCCCATGTTTCTAATAAATACATAAAGCAATGGAAATATATTAAAGCAGTCCCTTATTAGATGATAATAGGAATTAACATTTTTTGGTTTATATTTGTTTTTCTTTGTTGTTAGAAGAAAATTAGAAACAAATCAGATGCCCATTGATTGGAAAATTATGAAACATTATAACAAATGAAACATAACACATTATTGTAACACATAGATAATTGGGAGAAGAAACAAAGCTTATGGAGAATTCAAAAAAAATATTAGAAGATTTATTTAAACTGATACAGAGTGAAGGAGACTCAGATAAACAATATACGATATATGCAATGAAGAAAACAAGGCAAATGGAAAGAGAGAAGGGAAAAACAAATATAGAAATGGAGCTCTGCATAATTATAATCTCCCAAAACCTTGGATCAGGAGACAAGTTGAAAAAAATTGCATCTTATTATTATCCTTGCAGATGTGAAGTGATATAGGTGATAAATGATGTACACACTGTCAGATTAGGTTGATTTATAGGAAGAATTTGCTGAACTTTTTTTCTTTCTCTTTTTAAAATTATTTGTTAACAAGGTATAGCTATTTAGGCAGAAGTTGAACAGAAAGTTATGTAAAAAAAGAACGTAAAAACAAATTTTATCAATAAGGATTTTACAAATAAAAAAGAATATCAAAAGTTTTTATTTTTTCTCTTGTCCTTTTTTTCTGGGAACAGCACAGACACAGAGTAATGGTTATACGAAAGAAAGAAAGAAAGAAAGAAAGAAAGAAAGAAAGAAAGAAAGAAAGAAAGAAAGAAAGAAAGAAAGAAAGAAAGAAAGAAAGATACAGATATATGTAGATATAGAAAAGACAGGTAAACATACAGAAGTGCTACAATAATATACATATTTACTTATATATATATATATATATATATATATATATATATATGTTTCACTCTGTATTCAGATACCCTTACTTCTTTGTCTAGGGATGGATAGCATTTGTTGTCATTAAGTCATTCAGAATTGTCTTGGATCACTATTGCTACGAATAGCTAAGTCACTCAGCTGATCACCTTACAATATTGCTGTTACTTTGTACACAGTACATTTCACTTTTCATTAGTTTGTGTAAGTCTTTCAAAGTTTTCTGAGAGCATCCTGCTGTAATGCCAAGCAAAGGCAACTTCCCAAGGTTCAAAATACCAGCATAGGTGCTTTCCATTTTATTCAGTGAAAATTTAAGAACAGAGAAAATCAAAATATAGCATCATTCAAAATACAGCATTCACCAAGTATAATTCAATAATCTCCAAGTACTACTCCACCCCTGGACATTATAAGTCATTTAGTCAATCCCAAAGACCCTCTTCTAAGTACTACTCCACCCCTACACTGTACATTCATTTAGTCAACCACAAAGCCCCTCTTCTCAAATGGAGATTAGTTTCCAATCATATGTAAAGTACATTCATTTGGTCAATCACAGAGCACAAAAAAGCCAAAAGTTCCCCACCCTTGGATCACAATTGAATCTACCCCAGAGTTACAACAAGCTTAAGCACAGCATTTAATACCCAAAGAAAGATCTTTTCTTCATCTTGACCTGAGGCAAGTTCTCAGCACTCTTTGTTCCTGGGGAGACAAAGCTTAGCAAGGCCACAAGATACATTGCCAGTGTCCTCATTAATTCATTCTCTGACTGCAGAACAGTCCTAGGACCCCTGAAAACATTAGCAAAACCCTCTTCCAGGATTTCTGTAAACATACAGAAAGAAAATCCTTCTTCATGGCTTCTGAATCAACATTAAGGTTCCAGGACCTCTGCAACAACAGCATTGGCTTTCACCAGTGGGCACAATTCACTCTCTGTCTACAGAACAGTCTCAGGAGCTCTGAACCAACAGCAAGGTTCCAGAACTTCTGCAACAATAGGACTGTCCTTCACCAGGGGACAGAATTCACTTTGTCTGCAGAACAGTCTCAGGAGCTCTTAACCAACAGCAAGGTTCCAAACCCTCTGCAACAACAGCACTGTCTTTCACCAGTGGACAAATCTGGCAAAACAACATCAAAACAGACAAAGTACCAGCAAAACAGCCATGTCTCCTCAGTCCTTGGCAGCTCTGGGTGGCAGCTCTCAAAAGTCCTGGGCAATTCAAACTGGCCCTCAGCAATCCTCACCATCTCTCTCTGCCTCCAAGATGCTGCTACCAAAAAGTTCCTCTGCGTCTCTCTTTTCTTGTGTCTCTCTAAATTTATGTCACCAGCTCCTCACAGTTCAGCACTCTCTTTTCACATCAACAAGTCCATCCCACAAGTGCGATTCACAAGCTCTGGGTTTTAACACAATCAATCCAAAAACCAAGCAAATACAGGGGGATCTTTAAATTCCATTACTATTACACCTGCTCATCATTTTTATAGTGCAACAGTACTGCATCATAATCATATACCACAATTTGTTTAGCCATTCCCCAATTGATGGGCAATCCCTCAATTTTCAATTCTTTGCCACCAGAAAAAAGGTGCTATAAATATTTTTGTACATATAGGTCCTTTTCCTTTTTGTCATTTTTATTTCTTTGGTGACACACATCTACTAGTGGTATTGCTAGGTCAAAGGATATGCATGGGTTTGTAGTCCTTAGGGCATAATTCCCAATTGCTCTACAGAATGGCTGAATCAGTTCACAACTCCACCAACAATGAATTAATGTCTCATTTTTCCCATAATCCCTCCAACATTTCTCATTCTCCTTTTCTATCTTATTAGTCAATCTAACAGGTATAAAGTAGTACTTCAGAATTGCTTTGATTTGCATTTCTCCAATCAACAATGAGGTAGAGCATTTTTTTCATATGGTTATAGCTTATATTCTATCATCTGAAAACTGTTCATAGATTTTGATCATTTATCATTGGGGGAGTGGCTCTTATTTTTATAAATTTGTTTCATTTCTTTATATGTTTGAGAAATGAGCCCTTTATCAGAGAAACTGGCTTCATTTTTTTCACAGTTACTATTGTTAATTGCATTCTCCCCTATGTTATTCCCCCCTTTTGTTCTGCTCTCTCCCTCCTTTCATCCTGTTCCTCCACAAAAGGATTTTATTTCTGACTATCCCTTCTTCCAATTTGCCCTCCCTTCTATAACCCCCCCATATTCCCTTCCCCTCCTTTCTTGTAGGGTAAGATATATTTCAATACACAATTGGGTGTTTGCATTATTTGATTTTTGAGCCAATTGCAATGACAGTAAGGTTCACTCACTTCCCCACCTCTCCCCCTCTTCCCCTCCACTGTAAAAGCTTTCTCTTGCCTCTTTTATGGCAGATAATTTACCTTATTCTACCTCCCCCTTTACCTCCCTTCTAGTACATTCCCCTCTCGGCTCTGAATTTTATGTTTTAGGCATCACCCTTCATATTCAACTCACACCTGTCCCCTCTATGTGTGTGTGTGTGTATATATATATATATATATATATATATATATATATATATATATATATATATATATATATATATACTTTTTCTAACTGTCCTAATGATGAAAAGTTACCTATGATGTACCAGTATCATCTTCCCATGTGGGAATATAAACAGATTAAATTTATTAAGTCCCTTGTGATTTTCCTTTCCTTTTTTTTTCTTATTATGCTTCTCTTGAGTCATGTATTTGAATATAAAATTTTCTATTCAACTCTGGTCTTTTCATCAGGAATGTTTGAAAGTCCTATTTTTCATTGAATGCCCATTTTTTCTTCTTCATGAAGGATTATACTTAGGTGATTCTTGCTTGTAATCCCAGCTCTTTTTCCCTCCAAAATATCATATTATAAGCCCTCTGATCCTTTAATGGAGAAGCTGCTAAATCTTACATATTCTTGACTATGGCTCCATGATACTTGAATTGTTTCTTTCTGACTACTTGCAATATTTTCTCCTTGATCTAGGAGCTCTGTAATTTAGCTATAATATTCCTGTGAGTTTTCATTTTGGGATGTCTTTCAGATGGTGATAGAGAATTCTTTCAATTTTATTTTACTCTCTGGTTCTAGAATGTCAGGGCCACTTTCCTTGAAAATTTCTTGAAAGATGATGTCTAGGCTTTAAATTTTTTTTTTTAGTTTTTTCATCATGGCTTTCAGGGAATACCTTTCCTGGATCTATTTTCCAGGTCAGTTGCTTTTTCAGTGAGATATTTCACAATGTCTTCTATTTTTTTCATTCTTTTGGTTTTATTTTATTACTTCATGTTTTCTGATAAAGTCAGTGCTTCCATTTGCTTCATTCTAATTTTTAAGGAATAATTTTCTTCAGTGAGCTTTTGCACCTCCTTTGCCATTTGGTCAATTCTACATTCTAAGAAGTCTTTTTTTTCTTCAGTGAAATTTTGTTCCCTTTTTCCATTTGACCAGTTCTGTTTTTTTTAAGGCATTCTTCTCCTCCATGGCTTTTTGTACCTCTTATCATTTGACCTAGTCTGTTTTTAAGGTGTTATTTTCTTCATTAGTTTTTTTTTTGTTCTCTCCTTTACCTAGCTGTTGACTCCTTTTTTCATTAATTTCTTGCATGAATTTAATTTCGCTTCCCAATTTTTCTTCTAGTTCTCTAATTTGATTTTTAAAATCCTTTATGAGCTTTTTTTTCCCATGGCCTGAGATGAATTCTTATTTTTCTTGGAGTCTTTGGATGTAGCAGCTTTGACTTTTTTGTCTTCTGAGTATGTGTTTTGATCTTCCTTGTCACCATAGTAACTTTCTATAGTTAGACATTTTTTTCTGTTGTTTGTTTATTTTCCCAGTTTATTACTTGACTCTTAACTCTTTGTTTAAGTGGGACTGTGCTTCTAAGGCAGAGGGCACGCTATCCCAAGCTTCAGGGGTTTTGCGTAGCTGTTTTCTAGGGATATTTATGTTGTCAGTTTTTCCGTGGTGATAAGATCTAAGGATAGGTGTTCACTACTCTCCTGGTCTGTACTCTATTCGGTGAGTGACCACCAGCTTTGGTGTGCTACTGCTCCTCCTCCCCCTGGGACTGGGACTGGGACTCAGAACTGCAACCCAGACCCAGGTATGGGCAAAGCAAGCGATTCCTGTCTCAGGGCTAGCAAAGAGATCCTGGAATCTGCTTCTTCTCAGTTGTTTGACTCCCTTACCATCTGTGGTCTGAGAGCTACAGAGAAAACTGCTGCAATCAACACTGCCCATTCAGTCACTCCCAAGGCCTGCCCCTGGTTTGCTGATGCTGGGGCTGTGTTCAAGGCCTGTGTTGGACTTCACTCCACTCTCACACAGGTACAACAGATCTTTCTTACTGACATTCTAAGTTGTCATTGGTGTCTGTGGGCTGAGAGTCTAGAAACTGCCACTGCTGCCATGGGTTCAGTTGCCCAGAGGCTTCCTCCTTATTTGCCGGAACCTGGTCTGCTCTGGTAAGGCCTGTTCTGGACTGTGCTTGACTGCACTGCTCTCTTACCTTGGTGCAACAGACCTTTATTGCTGACCTTCTGAGTCATATTGGGCTGGAAAAATTGTTGCACTTCATCTTTTCTCTGAGTTCTGCAGTTCTAGAATATTTAGAGTCATTTTTAAAAGTTATTTGGAAGGGTAGGAGAGAGCTCAGGTGAGTCTCTGCTTTTATTCAGCCATCTTGGCTTCCCTGCATGGAATTAGTTTTAAAGAAGTGACTTACCCAGAATCCTTATTAGCTTAGAACTTATAATGCAATTTTTGGTTCCAACATTATGTTAATACACGTGGTATTTCAAAAGTGTTGGCACAGCTGTAAGCTTTCTAGTGTTGAGACATTTTTAGCTATAAAGCTTAAAACTGCATCAAGACTTTTGGGACACTGTGGGCACGTGTGTTTATACAAATACATTATATATATAACATACATATACATAATATGCTTATATATGTAATGTATTTGTATAAACACACATATTTGTGTTATATGCATATGTGTTTTGTGTGTATGTGTGTGTGCATATATATGTGCATTTTAAGTGTGTATATACAAATATGTATATGTTTCTATATCTATGTGCCATTTCTTATTTAGGGCCTGAAAAAATAAGTCAAGATTCTGTAATAATAGCTAATAAAAATAGTTAGCATTTTCATAACACTCTAAGATTTGCAAAATACTTTGTAAATATTAACTTATTTGATAAAATATCAAAACCCTTACTTATTACATAAAAATTCAAAGAAAGTTAAAGACATCAATCTCCAGCATGCTCAAAGTAACTTACACAGAGTCCACTGCATCAGAATTACACCTACCTCCCTTTCTTCATCTTTTTCACTAATTCCTTACGATAGTTATCTGTTTCCTTCATGTTCTTCACAAGAATACTGTTCTTGTGCATGCCATCTTGTTTCACCTTATATCTGTCAAACTGGAATAGTTCCTTGGTCAGTGTGGTGAGTTGATTGTTTATATCATCCACCATCAGATGCTCTTGTGCTTTCAAACTGACTTCTTCTAGAAAGAAACTTCTCCTTTTTTTGAATTTTTCCATCAGTTTTGATGTGGTATCCTGAAACGTTTTCAAACTTTTTTCAATTTTCTTGCTTTGGTCTTCATTTCTTTTTTTAATAAAGTAATTTTTCTTTTGAATATATTCTTTTAGATCTTCATTAGCCATTTCATCAGCAAAATGGATCATGGCTATAAATTGTTTTTTATTCTGGAAGTTTTCCATCTTTTCCTTGTTTTTATACTGCCTGTCAATACTATAAAATGGGGCAAAGTCAATAGTGTCATGTGACCTAGAAGCTTCTTTCTTCTTATCTCTTTCCAGGCGATGGCTAATTTTAAATTTGGATTGGCCATCCAAAAAATTACATAATCGGTAAATTGGACGGTGGGAGACTTCTTGTTCTATCTCTTTACATTTCGAAGAATACTTATAAATGGATGGTAGAGATATATGAACTTTGATCACTGGCACTCTAAAATTAAGATCCATTTCTTGATCTACTGTCTTTTCTTCTTCTGAGACCTTAAAAACTGCAGAATATAAAAAAAAAATAAATACAAGCTTATATTAGTAAATATATAGACCTATATTATATATTGTGTATACCAATCAATTAAAAGTAATCTGCTTTTATTATTTTCATTATCCTCTCACAATAACCTTGAGTCACACTGATGATCACATCCTCATTAATTCCAAAAGAAATTGATGATTTAGTCATCAATAATTAAGTCAAATAATTTTTCTTCCTGTGTCCTATAGAAGAATCATGTATCTGACAGGAAGATACCTAACTGATGATTCCAATTCTTCCACTTTTAAATGTCTGCTTGAGAGTTTTATCCTCAGAGATGCATTTGTTGATGTGATGTGTTACATTCCATGGGAAACAGGGGAAATACACAAACATATTCAACAACTAAACATCTATCAAGCATTTACAATGGGGCAGGTATCATGGTAAGTGCTGTAGATGCGTGTGTATAAATATATATGTGTACACATATATTATATACACACTTATATATGACATAGCTGGCTAGATATCATATATATATATGTATATATATGTGTGTGTATATATACACACACACACACACAAATGGATTGGAGTGGCCAGGCAGCACAGCGGGTAACAGCACCGGCCACAGAGTTGGGATGACCTGGGATTGAATCCGGGCTCTGATACTTAGCGCCCACCCAGAAACACCTGGCTGTGTAACCTTGAGCAACTTACTTAACCCCAATTGCTTAAAAAAAAATACACACACACACACACAAATGGATCAAGATCTAGGTATATAAATATCTCTATATATTCAGAAATACAGACATTTATATTGATTATATATTTAAATTTAGACATAGATATCTATAGATATCTACATATATTTTGGAAACAAACCCTTTGAAATTTGATACATTATTTTATCATGATCATTTTCTTTCCCACAATTATTAATTACTCCCAGGATTTTTTTCTTTGACCTATTCATCATTTGGGATTTTACTGCTAATGCTCCAGTTATTATGTCTGAAGCTACGTCTTGTTTTTTTTGTTGTTGGTCTCTTTGTTTTTTTAATCTAATTCTTCTTTTTCATTTTATTGGATGTGAAATCCAATTACATTTAAAACTGTGGGAGTTAGGTTTATGATTTCCTCCATTACCTCATTTTTTTCAAGTTATTATTTTACATTCTTCTGTAAACAGTACCATGTCTGTTCAGTTACTTTCACTAATATTTTTTATATGTTAGCTCTATTTCCATTGACTCTTTTCCCTTCACTCTCTTATCCTCTTCCAATTCATTACTCCTGTGTCTTTGGAGCACTGCTTTCCCTTTAGAACTTTGTATTAGCTTCCTTTTTTCTTGCCTGTTTTTATCTGATTATTTAAATCTCCCCCTCTTTTATTTTCTTTTCAGTCAAATAGGTTCCTCCCTTCTCCTCTTTAACTAATACTATTCATCAGATTTTGAAAATTTTATTTTTTTGCCCCTTTCTAGAGAGAAATGCCTACCCTGATTCTCTGTTTACTCTAGAACACACACACACACACACACACACACACACACACTGTTCTCTGATTCATGGCCTGTATACTTATCTAGTTCATTTCTATTCACTGCATTACTAATATAATTAAAAAATCTAAGGTATCCATTTTGTGTCTCCCAACTCCATTAAACAATTTATATCTTTGTTTTTAAGAACTTGTCCCAGGGGGCAGAGCCATGGTGACAGAGAAAAGGTAAGAACTTGCCTGACATCTGCTTCAAGCTCCTCCAAATAACTTTAAATAATGGATCAAAACAAATTCGAGGGCAGGAGAATCCACAAAAGGACAGAGTGAAACAATTTTCCAGCACACGACAAGTTAGAATGTTAGCAGGAAAGGTCTGTTGTACCAGAGTGAGAGTAGAGTGTAGTTCAGCCCCTCCAGCACACATAGGGGCACAGCAGACCAAAAGCAGGAATTGGGGGAAATGAGTAGCAGCAGTGATGGTTTCTGGGCCTTGTAGCCCACAAGACAGTAAAAGGGTTGTAGCACTAGTCATAAGGAGAATAACAGGGGGCCCTTTTCTGACACTGGGGGTGGGGGGCAGGACTCTGTTGTATTGCCCATACTTGGACTTGGGTCACAGTTATAGGTCTCAGTCCCAGGGCAATAAAGAGCACTAAAGAGCTTGTTGCTACAGTAATGTGGTGACCTGGGTCACAGTTACATGGTGAAAAATAGTGCTTGAGGTCACTAACAGACCACTGCACAGTCCAGAAGAGTAGTGAACACAACTTTCCCTCAATCATACTACCTTAGAAGAATCAGTAACTTACAGGTCTCCACAATTAACTCTGAAAACAACCACATAAAAATATCCTGAGGCTTGAGGTGGTGCCCTCTACAATCTGGAAGCACAGAGTTAAAAGTCAAGAAAAAAAATGAGCAAACAGAAAGAGATCCTAACTATAGAAAGTTTCTAGAATGACAGGGAAGATAAAAACACACTCACAAGAAAGCAACAATGTCAAAATTGGATATAGGACTATAAAAAGCCACAAATAAAAATATGAAGTGACCAAAACCACTAAAGAGCTCAAAAAGGAGTTTAAAAATAAAATGAGGGAGGCAGAGGAAAAAATTGGGAAAATAAATGAGAGTGATGCAAGAAAATCATGAAGAAAGATTCGACAGCTTGGTAAAGGAGGCATTAAAAAAAACTGAAGGGAACAACACCTTAAAAAACAGAACAGACCAAATGCTTAAGAAAAAAAAAAAAAGCATAGAAATCTAATGAAGAGAAGAATGCCTTAAAAAGAGAATTGCTCAAATGGAAAAAAGATATACAAAAATTCCCTGAAGAAAATAGTTACTTTAAAAGCAGAATTGGTCAAATGGAAAAAGAGAGAGATACAAAAATCCACTGCATTAAAGAACTCCTTAAAAAGTAGAATATTCTAGGCCAAATTGAAAAGGAGGTTTAAAAAAAAAAACCTCACTGGGGGTAGAGCCAAGATGGAGGAGTAAAAGCAGGGACTTACTTTAGATCTCCCCCATACCCATCAAAATACCTGTAAAAAATGACTTTAATCAAATTCTAGAGCAGCAGAAGCCACAAAATGACAGAGCAAACAGATTTCCAGCCCAAGACAATCTGGAAGGCCAACAGAAAAGGTCTGTTGCACTGAGCTGCGAGCAGACTGTAGTCTGGCATGGGCCATGCCAGCACAAACAGGCCTGGAACAGGCCTCAGGGCACTGAATCACTAGCAGTTGTGCCATTTTCCAGATTTCTCAACCTGCCAACGCCAAAGACAGCTTCAAAGGTCAGTGGGAAAACTGTCACCTGAGTGAGAGAGGACTGTAGTCCAGCCACAGCCACAGTACCAGCCCAAGTGTGGTGGCCAATGGTTCTGGAGTTCTGAACCTACAGACAGTGGGGGGATCAAGCAATTGATCTGTGTCACAGATCTGGGGGAGTGGTCCTGTAGCAAAAAGTACTGGTAAGGCAGAACTGTTGGTGGCTGCTGAGAGGAAATCATCCTTGTAGTTCCAGGGCAGAAAAGAGTGCTTGTGGCTGCTCACATACCAGAGTGCAGGTCAAGGGAGGAGTAAACACTTCTGCTTTTATAATACCACTTTGGAGGAAGTGGAAATTTACAGGTTCCCAGAGATATCTCAGAAAACAGCTGCACAAAACCCCTGAAACTTGGCGCAGTACACCCTCCACTTAAGAAAGAGATCAAAAGTCAAGTAATTGGCTTGGTAAATGAGCACATGGGGGAAAATAAGACTATAGAAAGTTACTTTCTTGGTGAGAAGGTATTTTCTTACATCCTTGGTAATGTGGAAGATCAAAGCGTACAACAGGAGGAAGACAGCAAGGTCAAGGAACCTACATCCAAAGCCTACAAGAAAAATATAATAATATAATAATAAAATGGTCTCAGACCATGGGAGAGCTTAAAAAGGATTTTGAAAATCAAGTATGAGAAGTAGAGGAAATATTGGGAAAAGAAATGAGAACGATGCAACATAAACGAGTCAACAGTTTGCTAAAGGAGATCCAAATAAATGCTGAAGAAAATAACACCTTTAAAAATGAACTAACCCAAATGGCAAAATAGGTGCAAAATCCCAATGAGAAGAAGAATGACATAGAAGCAGATTTGGCCAACTGGAAAAGGATGTCCAAAATCTCGCTGAAGAAAATAATTCCTTAAAAATTAGAATGGAGCAAATGGAAGCTAATGACTACATGAGAAATCAAGAAATTAGAAAACAAAACCAAATTAATGAAAAAAAATAGAAGACAATGTGAAATGTCTCATTGGAAAAACCACTGATCTGGAAAATAGATCCAGAAGAGATTATTTAAAAATTCTTGGTCTACCTGAAAGCCATGATCAAAAGAGAGACAGAGAGAGAGAGAGAGAGAGAGAGAGAGAGA
>NW_027185850.1:751932-759615 GCF_028583685.1 Petaurus breviceps papuanus | reverse complement strand
TCTCATTGGAAAAACCACTGATCTGGAAAATAGATCCAGGAGAGATTATTTAAAAGTTCTTGGTCTACCTGAAAGCCATGATCAAAAGAGAGAGAGAGAGAGAGAGAGAGAGAGAGAGAGAGAGAGAGAGAGAGAGAGAGAGAGAGAGAGAGCAGCTATCTTCTTTCAAGAAATTATTGAGGAAAACTGTCCTGATATTTGTAATGTAATGCCAAGGAAAGGCAACTTCCCAGGTTCAAAATACCAGCATAGGTGCTCTCTATTTTATTCAGTGACAAACCAAGAACAGAGAAGATCAAAACATGACATCATTCAAAATACAGCATTTACTAAGTGTGATTAAATAATCTCCAAGTACTACCCCACCCCAGGATCTTCCAATCATTCAATCAATTACAAAGTCCCTGTTCTACATACTTCTCCACCCCTAGGCTATACCTTCATTTGGTCCACCACAAAACCCCTCTTCTCAAATGGAGATTAGTTTCCAAACATAGGCAAAGTACCTTCATTTGTCAATCACAGAGCACAATAAGGTCAAAAGTTCCCCACCCCCAGGATCACAATTGAATCTACCCCAGAGTTACATCAAGTTTAAGCACAGCACTTAATACCCAAATGGAGGTCTTTTCTTCATCTTGACACGAGGCAAGTTCTCAGCAATCTTAGTTCCTGGGGAGACAAGGCTTAGCAAGGCCATAAGATACATTGCCAGTCCCTTCATGAATTTATCCTCTGTCGGTATAACAGTCCTAGAACCCCTGAACACATTAGCAAAGCCCTCTCCCAGGATTTCTGTAAACATACAACAAGAAAATCCTTCTTCAGGGCTTCTGAACCAACAGAAAGGCTCCCAGACCCCTGCAACAACAGCACTGTCCTTCACCAGTGGACAGTATTCACTGTCTGCAGGACAGTCTCCAGACCCCTGCAACAACAGTACTGTCCCTCACCAGTGGACAGTATTCACTCTCTGTCTGCAGGACAGTCTCAGGGCTTCTTAACCAAATGCCAGGTTCCAGGACTTCTTCAACAAAAGGACTGTCTTTCACCAGTGGACAAATCTGGCAAAACAACATCAAAACAGACAGACAAAGTACCAGCAAAACAGCCATGTCTCCTCAGTCCTTGGCAGCTTGGGGGGCAGGTCTCAAAAGACCTGGGCAATTCAAAGCAGCCACCAGCAATTCTCTTAGTCTCTCTCTCTCCATGAGGTGCTGCTTCCAAAAAGATCTTCCGCCTCTCTCTAGTGTCTCTCCAAATCTACATCACCAGCTCCTCCCAGTTCAGGACTTTCTTTTCACATCAACAAGCCCATCCCACAGGTGGGATTAACAAACTCTGGGTTTTAACACAATCAATTTGAAAACCAAGCCAATACAGGGGAATCTTTAATTGCCATTACTATCACAATATTTTATAACCAAAGAGTAAAATAGAAATAGATATAGAATTAAAATAGAAATAGAAAAAATCCACCAATCACTACCTTACCAAAAGGAAACCTACTAAGAATATTGTAGCCAAGTTCCAGAGTTCACAGATCAAGGAGAAAATAGTATAAGCAGTCAGAAAGAAACAATTCAAGTACTGTGGAAACAAAATCAGGATAATACAAGATTTAGCAGCTTCTACACTAAGGGATTATAGGGCTTGGAAATTTATATTCCAGAGGTCAAAGGAGGTAGGATTAAAACCAAGAATCACCTATGCAGCAAAACTAAGTATAATACTTTGGGGGGGAGGGGGTGTTAAATTTCAATGAAATAGAGGACTTCCAAGCATTCTTGTTGAAAAGACCAGAGCTGAATAGAAAATTTGACTTTCAAATAAGAGAATCAAAAGAAACAGGAAAAGGTAAACAGGAAAGAGAAGCCATAAGGGCCTCGTTGAAGTCAAAATTTTTCCATTCCTACATGGAAAGATGATATTTGTAACTCATGAGACCTTTCCCAATATTAAGGTAGTTAGAGGGGATACACACACACACACACACACACACACACACACCTACATATGTATGTGTGTGTATTTGTGTATGCATATGTGTATGTATATATGTGTGTGCATATCGTATGTGTATGTATATATAGATGTGTATGTGTGTATATTGAGGGAGGGAATGAGAGAAAGAGAAAGAGAGAGAGCACAGGGTTAGCTGAATATGAAGGAAGTTAGCTAAAAAATAAAAGTGTTGAGAGGAATATACTGGGAGAAAGAGAACAGGAGAGGTAGAATGTAGTAAATTATCTCATGTAAAAGAAACAAGGAAGAACTTTTACAGTGGAGGAAAAGAATAGAGATGTGAGAGGGAATAAGTGAACCTTACTCTCATCAAATTTGCCTTAAGGAGGGAATAACATTTACTCATTTGGGTATGGAAATCTATCTTACCCTGCAAGAAAGCAGGAGGGAAGGGGATAAGAGACGGGGGATAACAGAAGGAATGGCAGATTAGGGGAAAAAGAAATCAGAAGCAAACACTTTTGTGGGGAGACAGGTCAAGGGAGAGAATGTAATAAATGGAGGACAGGACAGGATAGAAGGAAATGTGGTCAGTCTTTCACAACATAACTGTTATAGAAGTGTTTTGCATAACTACACACGACCTATATCAAATTGCTTACTTTCTCAATGAGGGAGGGTGGTGAGAGAGGGAGGGAGAGAATTTGGAATGCAAAGCTTTAAAAATAAATGTTAAAAATTGTTTTTGTAGGCAATTGGGAAATAAGATGTACAGGCAATGGGGTATAGAAATCGATCTTGCCCTATAGGAAAATAGAGGGTAGGGAGATGGGGGGGGGGTGATAGAAGGGAGGGAAGATTGGGGGAGGGAGTAGACATGGTGCATGTTGTCCTAGGGTGGGGGGAGGGGAGAGTTGGGGAAAAAATTTGGAAATCAAAATCTTATAGAAGTGAATGTTGAAAACTGGAAAGAAATTATGTAATAAGAAAAGAGAATTTATACAAGCAAAAAAAAGAAAAAACAAAAACCTCACTGAAGAAAACAGTTTAAAAATTAGAATTGGGAAAGTGGAAGCTAATGGCTGCATGAGACATTGAGAAACAGTAAAACAACATCAAAAGAATGAAAAAAAAATTGAAGAAATGTTAAATATCTCATCAGTAAAAAAACTGATCTGGAAAGTGATCCAGAAGAGAAAATTTCAGAACTATTAGACTACATGACAGCCACGATAAAAAAAAAAAGAACCTAGACATCATCTTTCAAGAAACTATTGAAGAAAAGTGCTCTGCTATTCTAGAACCAGAGGTTAAAATATAAATTAGAAGAATCCACCAATAATCTCTTGAAAGAGTTCCCAAATGAAAACTCCTAGGATTATCATAGCAAAGTTCCAGAGTTCTCAGGTCAAGGAGAAAATACTGCAAGCAACCAGAAAGAGGCAACTCAAGTATCATGGAGCCACAATCAGGATCACATAAGATTTAGCAGCTTTTACATAAAAACATCTGAGGGCTTACAATATGATATTCCAGAGAGTAAGGAGCTGGGTATTTCTTTTTTTTTTAAGCAATCGTGGTTAAGTAACTTGCTCAAGGTTACACAGCCAGTTATTTCTGGGTGTGGTGCTGAGTATTGGAGCCAGGATTTGATCCAGGTCATCCCAACACTGGAGCCGGTGCTCTTACTCGCTGAGCCACCTGGCCACCCCTAAGCAATTGGGGTCAAGTAACTTGCTCAAGGTTACATGGCCAAGTGTTTCTGGGTGGGTGCTAAGTGTCTGAGCCTGGGATTCGATCTCCAAGTCATCCTGACACTGGAGTGGGTGCTCTTGCTCGCTGTGCTACCTGGCCGCCCCGGGAGCTAGGTATTTCAACAAAGAGTGATCTACCCAGAAAAATTCAGTGTAATCGTTACTGCGGGGAATTAACATTTAATGAAATTGAGGATTTTCAAGCATTCTTGGTGAAAATAGCAGAGATTAATAGAAAATTTAACATTCAAACAGAAGACACACAAGAAACATAAAAATGTAAATCAGAAAGAGAAATCATAAGGAATCAAATAAGGTTAAATGATTTACATCCTACATGAGATGATATTTGAAATCCCTAAGAACTTTTTTCTTTACTAGGGCAGTTAGGAGGAGTATACATAGACAGAGGGAATAGATGTGTTTGATATGATGGGGTCATATAAAAAAAAATTGTGTCTTAAAAGAATATGAGTCATTGGGAGTGGAGCCAAGATGGTGGCATAAAAGCAGGAAATTCTCTGAGCTCCCCCCAACAAACTACCTCCAATACCTACAAAATATGACTCTAAACAAATTTTAGAGCTACAGAGCCAACAAAGTGACAGAGAAAAACAAATCTCCCCCTGAAGGCAGCCCAGCAGGCCTATAGGAAGGGCCCATCACAATGCAGTGGGAGCAGAGCACAGTCCCATGTGAGCCAAGCAGTTTTGGCCACAGGGCAGCCCTGACTAGCAGCTGTTGGAGCCGACTTCAGGAAAGTGAATCACCAGCAGCTGTGGCGGTTTCCAGACTCCTCAACCCATAAAGGCCAAAGATCAAGTAAACAGTCAGTGTGCAACTCTGTTGGAGAAGAATGGTACGGTCCAGAGCCTGCCCTCAGGGTGAGAGGTGGCAGAGTTGCAGTGGCTGCAGTCGCTGCATGTGGCTGCCTCTGGAGCTCCTGCCATGCAGATCATGGGGGGGAACAAGAGATCATTCAGAGCATAATGGCTCTTGCTTTAACCTGCATGGATATGGATAGCTGTCTTGGGTATAGGTCCTGGGATGCATGGCCAGTGGGCCAGAGCTTCTGGAGGCTGTAGAGAGGATGTTCTCCTAATAGCTCCAGCAGCTGCCAAAACCCCAGCGATTTGGGACAAAGCTCTCCTCTCTGGAAGCAGAGTTCTACTGTGACAAAGAGCTCAAAAGTCAAGTGATTGATTGGCAACATGAACAAGCAGAGGAAGCAAAGTAAGCAGAGTAATCAAACTATAGATTCCTTTTTAGGGGACAAAAAGGATCAAAGCATGGAACAGGAGGAAGACAATGAAGTCAGAACTCCTGTACCAAAAGCTTCCAGGAAAATAAGAATTGGTTACAGGCCATGGAGGAGCTAAAGGAGGATTTTGAAAATCAAGTAAGAGAACTGGAAGAAAAACTGAAAAGATAAACAAGAATGATGCAAGAAAATCATGAAAAGAGAGTCAACAACCTGACTAAAGTAAACAACACCTTACAAAATAGACTAACTCAAATGGCAAAAGAGGCCCAAAAAGCCAATGATGAGAAGAATGCCTCAAAAAGCCAAATTTGCCAGATGGAAAAGGAATTTCAAAAGCTCAGTGAAGATAATAATTCCTTCAGAATTAGATTGGAGCAAATGTAAGCTAATGACTTTATGAGAAATCAAGATACTATAAAAAAGATCCAAACAATTGAAAAAATAGAAAACAATGTGATATATCTCATTGAAAAAACCACTGACCTGGAAAATAGACCCAGGAGAGATAATTTAAAAATTATTGGACTACCTGAAAGCCAGGATCAGAAAAAGAACCTAGAAATCATCCTTCAAGAAATCCTCAAGGAAAATTGCCCTGATATTTTAAAATCAGAGGGCAAAATAGAAATTGAAAGAATTTACCTCTGACCTCTTGAAAATACCCCCCCCCAAAAAAAAATCCTAGGAATGTCATAGGCAAATTCCAGAGTTCCCAGGTCAAGGTGAAAATATTACAAGCAGCCAAGAAGAAACAATGTGAATATTGTGGAAACACAATGAGGATAACACAGGTTCCAGCAGCTTCTACTTTTAAGGATCAGAGGGCTTGGAATATGATATTCGAGAGGTCAAAGGAGCTAGAATTAAAACCAAGAATCACCTATCCAGCAAAACTGAGTATAATGTTTCAGGGGAAATTATGGTCATTCAGTGAAATAGAGGACTTTCAAGCATTCTTGATGAAAAAACCAGAGTTGAATTGAAATTTTGACTTTCAAATCCAAGAAGCAACAGATGCATGAGAAGGTAAACAGGGAAAGGAAATTATAAAGAACTTAGTATTAAACTATTTACATGCCTAATGTAAAAACAATACTTGTAACTCATGTGACTTTTCTCAGTATGAGGATAGTTGAAGTGAATATGTATGTATATACATATATATGTATGCATACATATATATGTTTATATAGAATGGTATATGTGTGTATAAATACTTGTATGAGTGTGCGTATATATGTGTAGATGTATACATAGACAAGAGGCACAGGATCAGTTGAATAGGAAGGGATGATATCTAAAAAAAAAAAAGAACATGAGTCATTTTCCAATTAGTAAATGTTCAAATGATTATTAAAAAGCATTTTTCAGGTGAAGAAATCAGTTGTCTATAGTCATTTGAAAAAAAAATGTTTTAAATAACTATTGATTCAAAAAATGGAAATCAAAACATCTCTGAGGCACCACCTCAAGCCTATGTGACAGAAAAAAATGATAAATACTGGAAGTGATGGGGGAAAATTGGGACATTAAAGCACTGTTAGGAGAGTTTGGAACTGATCCAATGATTCTGGAGAGCAATTTGGAACTATGCCCAAAGGGCTATAAAACGGTGTATACCCTTTGACCCAGAAATACCACTACCAGATCTGTATCCTAAAGAGATCAAAGAAAAATGGAAAGTACTTATACATGCAAAATGCTTATAGCAGCTCTTTTAATGGTGTCAAAGAATAAGAAATTGAGAGGATGCCCATCAATTGGGGAATGGCTAAATAAGCTGTGGTATATGGTTTAAACAGAATGCTATTATGCTATAAGAAATGATAATTAGGATATTTTCAGAAAAATCTGGAAAGATTTACATCAACTGATGAGTGAAGTTAGCAGAATCAGGTGAACATTTGACATAGTAACAGTAATATTTTATGATTTTTCAACTGTGAAAGACTTAGTTGTTCTGTTCAAATGCAATGATCAGAAACAGTTCCAAAGAAATAAGGAAAAATGTTGTCCAGTTCCAAAGAAAGCATTGATGAAGTGCAAATACACATTGAAGAATGCCATTTTTCATAAAAAAAATAAATTAGCCTGTGTTTTCCTTCATAACATGACTAATATGCAAATATGTTTTGCATGACTGGCCGTGTATATAACCTATATCAAATTGTTTATCATCTGGGAAAGGAGTAGAGGGAGAAAGGAGCGAATGTGAAATGCAAAATTTTTAAGAGTATTAAACATTGTTTTTACGTACAATTGGGAAAAATAAAATAATTTAAAAAACAAATTAAAGTTGAGAAAAATGGATTCACTCAAAGAAGAGGAAAGGGAGAGGTAGAATGGCATAAATTATATAAAAGAGTTTGGAAAAAAAAGCTTTTTACAACAGAGAGGAAGATAGGGGAGTTTAGGGGAGAGCACTTGAATCTTAATCATAGAAATAAGCTCAAAATTAGAATAACATACACTCAGGTGGGTATATAAAGTTATCTTACCCTATTGGGAAGTAAGAGGGGAGAGGATTAAGAAAAGAGGGGACATTTATAGAAAGGTGGGTGGTTTAGGTGATGTGGTGGTCAGAAACAAAACACATATGATGAGGGACATGGTAAAAGGAGAGAAAGAGAGAGATGGAGAAAGGCAGAGAGAGAGAGAGAGAGAGAGAGAGAGAGAGAGAGAGAGAGAGAGAGAGAGAGA
>NW_027185850.1:747620-751922 GCF_028583685.1 Petaurus breviceps papuanus | reverse complement strand
AGAGAGAGAGAGAGAGAGAGAGAGAGAGAGAGAGAGAGAGAGAGAGAACACAGTGAGTGACCATAACTGTAAATATGAATGGAATGAACACCAGAAATTGGAAGCAGATAGAAGAGTGGATTAAAAAATAGAATTCTACAATATGTTGTTTACAAGAAACACACTTAAAGCAGAGAGACACACAGAGCAAAGCTAAAGGACTGGAGGAGAATCTATGATGCTTTGCCTTAAGTACAAATAAAGAAGGGGCAGCAATCAGGGAGGAACAGCGCAAAGAGCACTGGGTCTGGAACCACAGGAACTCATCTCCCTCAGTTCAAATCTGGCTTTGGACACTAACTCTGTGACATTGGGCAAATCACTCAATCTTTTTGGATTCAGTTTCCTCATCTGTAAAATGAACTGGGAAAGGAAATGGCAAATGCCCCAGTACCTTTGCCAAGAAAACATCAAAATGAAGTCATAGGAAATCTGACATCACCAAAACAACTCAACAACACAATTATAAGAATCCAGGAGGTTCAGTGGATAGAGAACAGGTCCTGGAGTCAGGAAGAATCATTTTCCTGAGGTGTATAAACTTGGGGAAGTTGCTTAATCTGTTTGCCTCACTTTGCACATATGTAACATGAGTTGCACATGGAAATGGTAAACCATTCCAGTATCTTAGCTAAAAGAAAAAAAAATGGGGCCACAGTCAGACATGACTGAAAAAATGACTAATCACATGCACAGCAATCATCATCTCAAACAAAATCAATAATCTAATTAAAAGGGATAAGCAGGAAAATTAAAATGTTAAAAAAAAGAAAAGGTACCCAAGACAATGAAGTAATATTAATACTAAACATGTATGCACATAGCATCCAAATTCCTGAAGGAAAACTTAAATGAGATACAGGAGAAAAATGTATTTGTGTGGGACTTCAACTTTCCTTCTCAGAAGTACTATATCTACCCACCAAATAAACAAAAAAGAAGTTAAGGAGGTGAATAGAGTTTTAGAAAACTTAGATATGCTAGAAATCTAGAAATAACTTAATGGGGATGGTAAACAATATCCTTTTTTTCTTTTCTCAGTGGTACATGACCTCGACACAAAAATTGACCATACATTGGGCATAAAAACCTTATAATCAAATGCAGAAAGGGAGAAATGTTAGAATGTATATTTTTTCAGATCATAATGTATTTTAAATTAAATTCAAAAAGGGCCACAGAAAGACAAATTAAAAATTAATTGAAAAATAAATAATCTAATCCTAAAAGAATGAATGGATCAAAAAACAAATCATAGAAAAAATTAATAATTTAATTAAAGATAATGACAACTGTGAGACAACATACCAAAATGTATGGCATGCAGCCAAAGCAGTACATAGGTGATATGCATATCGCTAAATGTTGGAATTGACAAAATAGAGAAAGAACAGATAAATGAATTGGGCATGCAACTTAAAAAAAAACTAGAAAGAGAACAAATAAAAAATCCCAAAATAAACACAAAACTGAGAATCATGAATATCAAAACAGAGATTAATAAACTGAAAGTAAGAAAGTAATTGTAGGAGGGGGTAGAGTCAAGATGGCAGAGTAGAAACAGGATTTCTGTGTAGCTCCGGCTTCCACCTCCTCCAATTCATGTAAAACATGGCTCTAAACAAATTTGGGAGCTACAGATTCCACAAAATGATGGAGAGAAGCTAACATCCTGCTTAAGACAGCCTGGCAGGCCAACAGGAAACGGCCAGCACAGCCCTCTTGGAGCTGAGCCCAGTCCTGCACAAACCCGAAGTTTTAACCTCAGGGTGGCCACAACCAACCACTGGCTGGAGGGACTTCAGATCAGCAGCAGCTGTGGAGGTTTCCAGAATTATCAAGTCATAGATGCTAAGGACAAATTGAGAGGTGAGTGCAGTATGGACTTTGGGAACTGGGTATTTGGGAGTGTGGTCTGGCCTTTAACCCCCAGAAGGAGAAGTAGCTGAGGTGCTGTGGTCATGCTGCTACTGCCACGTGGCTGCTTCAGAGCTCCTGGCCTGCAGATTGGAATGGAAGGGAGACCAAGCAACCAGTCTTAGGGGTAATCATTCTTGCTTTAACCTGCTTGGATCTATATCACTGTCTGGGGTGGAGGTCCTGGGGTGCATGACCACTGTGCCAGAGCTTGCGGAGGTTACAGAGAGGGCACCCAACTAATAGCTCTGGCAACTGAGAAATCCTCAGCAATTTAGGACAAAGTTACCCTTTCTGGTAGCAGAGTTCTACTGTGGAAAAAAGTTCAAAAGTCAAGTAATTGAATAGCAACATGAGCAAGCAAAGGAAGCAAAACAAGCAGAGCTTTGCAGAACTAAGCAAACCAATATTATACTCCTATTTGGGGGGCAAAAAGGATCAAAGCATGGAAGAGGAGGAAGACAGTGAAGTCAGAACTCCTGCACCAAAAGCTTCCAAGAAAAATATGAGCTGATTACAGGCCATAGAGGAGTTGAAGAAGGATTTCAAAAACCAAATAAGAGAAGTGGAGGAAAAATTGGTAAGACAAATGAGAATGATGCAAGAAAATTATGAAATCAAAGTCAACAACCAGATTGAAGAAAATAGCACCTTAAAAAAATAGACTAACTCAAATGGCAAAAGAGGCTCAAAAGGCCAATGAGGAGAAGAATGCCTCAAAATGTTGAATTTGACAGATGGAAAAGAATCTCAAAAGCTCATTGAAGATAATCATTCCTTCAGAATTAGATTGGAGCACATGGAAGCTAGTGACTTTATGAGAAATCAAGATACTACTAAACAGATCGAAACAAATGAAAAAGTAGAAGACAATGTGAAATATCTCATTAGAAAAACCACTGACCTGTAAAATAGATTAAGGAAAGATAATTTTAAAATTATTGGACTACCTGACAGCTAGGATCAAAAAAAAGAACCTAGAAATCATCCTCCAAGAAATTCTCAAGGAAAATTGCCCTGATGTTTAAGAACCAGAGGGCAAAATAGAGGTAGAAAGAATCCACCAATTGCCTCCTAAAAATGATGCCAAAAAGAAAACTCCCAGGAATATTATAGCCAGGTTTCAGAATTCCCAGATTAAGGAGAGAATATTACTAGCAGCCAGGAAGAAACAATTTTAATATTGTAAAAACACAATCTGGATAACACAGGATCTGGCCACTTCTACACTGAGGGATCAGAAGGCTTGGAATATGATATTCTGTAGGGCAAAGCTGGGATTGTAACCAAGAATCACCTACCCAGCAAAACTGAATATCATGTTTCAGGGGAAAATATGGTTATTCAATGGAATAGAAGACTTTCAAGCATTCTTGATGAAAAAACCAGAGTTGAATAGAAAATTAGATATTCAGAAACAAGAAGCAAGAGAAGCATGATAAGGAAAACCGGGAAAAGAAATCATAAGGAACTTATCAAAGTTGAACTATTTACATTCATACATGGAAAAAACGATAATTGTAACTTATGACACTTTTCTCAGTACGAGATTAATTGAGGGGAATGGAAATGTATACATACATATGTATGTGTATATATATATATATATGTGTGTGTGTGTGTGTGTATACATACTTATATGTCTATATAGGAGGGTGTATGGGCATATGAATACATATGTGAGTGTGTGTATATATGTGTACAGCTATAAATAGAGGGCATAGAACCAATTTAATAGGAAGGGATGACACCTGAAAGGTGAAATTAAGGGGTGAGAGAGGAATATAATGAGAGGAGATGCAGAGAGACAGAATTGGGTAAATTATCTCATATAGAAGAGGCAAGAGAAAACTATTAAAATGGAGATGAAGAACAGAAAGGCAAAAGGGAATGAGTCAAACTTATTCTTATTGAATTTGGCTTAGGGAGGGAATAACATACATACTAAATAGTCTATCTCACCCTACAGGAGAGTAGGGGGGAAGGGGATGAGAGGGAGGGTGATGGAAGGGAGGGTAGGCTGGGGGGAGGGAACTTGGAAGAACCCACTTTTCAAAAGGGACAGGATCAAAGTAGAGAATCAAATAAGTGAGTGGTGGGATAGGATGGAGGGAAATATAGTCAGTCTTTCACAATATATCCACTATGGAAATGTTTTGCATAGCTACACATGTACAACGTATATTGAATTGCATATCTCCCCAGTAAGGGTGGGTAACAAGGGAGGAAGAGAATGAATCTGGAATTCAAAGTTTTAAAATCAAATTTTTAAATATATGTGTGTGTGTGTGTGTATATGTGTGTGTATGTATATGTATATTTATATAGTAGTAGTTGTAGTAGTAG
>NW_027185850.1:741233-747610 GCF_028583685.1 Petaurus breviceps papuanus | reverse complement strand
GTAGTAGTAGTAGTAGTAGTAGTAGTAGTAGTAGTAGTAGTAGTAGTATTTTACATGTAACTGGGAAATAAAATATACAGGCACTGGGGCATAGAGATCCACCATATGCTATGGGAAAGTCAAAGGTGTTATCAGCAAAAATATATAAGAGAGCAAATTGGGGGAGGGGATATTCAATGGGATAGCTGTTTTGGGGTGGTGGGTAAGGGAAAAATGGGGAGAAAATTTGTAACTCGAAATCTTGTGGAAATGAATGATATAAACAAAAAAAAATTAAAAAGAGAGAGAAAAAAAGAGTATCGAGCAAATGCTCCAAAAAGAAAAGAATTGTACTAGTAAATGAAAGTGTGAGCTTTTTTTAAGGTGGGATAACAGCATACTAATGATTGATTAATTGTAGTTAAAAAAAGAAACAGCAAAACCAAATTGTTGGTATCAAAAATTCACTATAAATGAAAGGAAAATTAAAGCGATTATCAGGAGCTAATTTACACATTAATATGTAAATAAGTATCACAATCTAAAAAAATGGATGAATATTTATTGAAATATAAATTGCCCAGATCATCAGAAGAGGTAATGGAATACTTAAACAACCCCATCTTAGAAGAATAAATTGAAGAAGCCTTTAATGAACTCCTTAAGGAAAAATCCTTAGGGCCAGATGGATTCGCAAGTGAATTCTACCATACATTTAAAAAGTAATTAATTCCAATACTACACAAACTGTTTGGAAAAATTGCCAAAGAAGGACTCTTACCAGGTTGCTTTTACAACACAAATATAGTACTGATACCTAAATTAGGAAGGAGGAAAACAGAAAGAAAACTATGGAACAATTTCCCAAATGAATATGGATGTTAAAAAAAATAAAATAAAATTCTAACAAGATTATAAGAATATATCTCAAAGATTATACATGTAACCAGATGGAATTTATGCCAGGAATGCAGGACTACATCAACATTAGTAAAGAAATATTAATAACAAAAGAAAAAGAAATCATATGATTATCTCACTAAATACAGAGGGAGAGGTGGGGGAACTTTTGACAAAATACAGCACCCATTCCTATTAAAAACACTAGAGAGAATAGGAATTGGATTTTTCTTTAAAATTATATATAGTCACTATATAAAACCATTAGTAAGCATCACTTGTAATGGAGATCACCTAAAAGTCTTTCTAATAAGATCAGGGGTAAAGCAACGAGGCCCATTTCTACCACTTTGATTCAGCATTATACTAGAAATGTTAGCCATAGCAATAAGAGAAGAAAAAATAGATTGAAGGAATTAGAATAGGCAATGAGGAAGCAAAACTATGACTCTTTACAGATGATATAACAGCATACTAAATTACTAAAAAAAAACTGAAATAATTAACAACTTTAGAAAATTTGTGAGTTACAAAATAAACCCACATTAATCATTAGCATTTCTATATATTACCAACAAGACTAAACAAGAAGAAATAAAAAGAGAAATTCCATTTAAAATAATTGTAGATGATATGAAATACTTGGGAGTCTATCTGCCAACTATGTGAACACAATTATAAAACACTTTTTACAAGAATAAAGTCAGATCTAAACAATTGGAAAAATATCAATTATTCATGGGTAGGCTGAGCCAATATAATAGAAAATGGCAGTTCTACCCTAATTAATTTACTTATTCAGTTCCATATCAAACTACCAAAATAAATATTTTATAGAGGTAGAACAATATCAAAATTCAACTGGGAGAACAACAGATCAAGAAAATCAAGGGAATTAATGAAAAAGCAATGTGTACTAGCCATACCAGATATTAAACTGTATTATAAAATGGTAATCATCAAAATAATATGATGCTGGCTAAGAAATAGAATGGTAGATCAGTGACATAGATTAGGTACACAATACACATTCAGATATGACCATAGTAATATGGTGTTTGATAAAAACAAAGACACAAACTTTGGGGACAAGAACTTACTATTTGATAAAAACTGATGGGAAAATTGGAGAACAATATGACAGAAACTAGGTATAGACAAATATCTTAACTCATATACCAATATGATGTCAAAATTGGTACATAATTTAAACATAAAAGGTAATACCCTAACCAAATTAGGAAAACAAGGAATAGTTTACCTGTCATTTCTATAGAAAAGGAATGATTTATGACCAAATAAAACATAAAGCAGATTATGAAATGTAAAATGGATAATTTAAATTATATAAAATTTAAAAGTTTTCACACAAACAAAACCACTTCACCAAGATAGCAGAAAATATTTCCACAGCCAGTGTCTCTGATAAAGGTCTCCTTTCTCAAATATATAGAAAAACGGAAGCAAATTTATATGAATGCAAGTCATACTGCAGTTGATAAATTATCACATATTAAGTGCTCAAGAAATGCTTGTTCCCCTCCCCCATCCTCATTAGAATTATTTCTCTTCATATTTTCAGAATTTTCCATAATAGGTATTTAATAAATGCTTGTTTCCTTCCTTTCCTTCTTTCAGCTGTAGCTCAGAAAATAGTAATGAAATCTGCACTATCATTATGTGAGAGAGAGAGAGAGAGAGAGAGAGAGAGAGAGAGAGAGAGAGAGAGAGTCCAATCAATTATTCCTTGATTATAATCACCATTCCTCTTTATTTCCCCATGTAAAACCCTCTTTTCTGGCTATCACTCCTCTCTGTATATTGTCTTCTCCATTAAAATGTAAGTTCCTCTGATATTTGTATTTGTACTTTCTCCTTCATGAATGTCTGTGTAGAGGTATCTACCCTCGTAAAATACAATATTCTTGAAGGAAAAGACTGTCATTGTTTTTGCATCTCAAGCACTGAGAATTCTGCCTTACAACAAAGGACTCAAAATTTATTGAATTGAAAAATCAAGTGAAATTGGCTTTGAAATGACCACTTATTCAGCCTTCTAGACAGAAGCTCCTGAATACCTTCATTTTAGCAAAGCATTTGACAAAGACTCATGGTTTTCTATTGAACATTAAGGAAAGATTTGAGCCATATTAGAAGTGTCATGTGCTTGGCTATCTGAATGGCTACATCCATTGAGGAGTTCTCAAATATGAAATATCATTTTATACAGAAATCTTTTTCAGACAGCCTCAAAGATCTGTCCTTGGCCCTTAGCTATTTAAGACCTAATAAGCTTGGACAAAGGCACAAGCAAAAGGCTTAGTTCATCCTCAAATGACACTAAGGTAAGAGGAATAGCCAACATTTGAAATGACAAATTTGGGATCTAAAAAGATTTAAAGAACTAGAATATTTGCCAGAATATAATCAAATGAAGAAGAAAAACCACTGAGGATAAATTGAGCCTATACAGAACTTGTTATGAAATTTGATTAAGCCAGCTCATCGTGAGAAGACATGCAGATGAGAGTATAAAAGCAGGCCACAAACATCTGGGAAATGGCCATTTGCTGACCCCTTCTAAGTGATCTGTTATTATCTGATAAAATTCAATTCAATAGGGACTGATTTACTCCAATTTTCACTCTGCTAAAACCCATGGATGTAAAGTGCATATTTCAAAATGACTCCAGACCTGCAGGACCATATGTTGGGGGATGTGACATGTAAGCAACTGTGTGCCTATTTGAGGATGGAAAGAGCATTACCCTGGGTGATGATGACAGAATTATCAGAGGAAATGATATAAGATCCAAGTCTGTAAAAAGCCAGGGATTCAACAACACTCTTTAGTAAGTTGTGTTACTAATTAAGATAATAAGAAATACCAAAAGAATAGAAGACTAACCCTTCAACATATCAGGTTGCCCCATTGTGGTAAATTTATGGGAAGGTATGAGGAAGAGATACATAGGATGGGTGAGGGTGAATGGAAGGCAAATTGCACATCAGAGATAATTCTTACATTGAACAAATCATGGACCCATTCCAGGGAATGTTGGAGAAAAGAGAAAAGGTCTGGCAAAAATAAGAATGGAAAGTCATTTATAATGCATTTAGATTATTTTTCCCCTCAAAGAAATTTATCTAGGTAAGAACACACATTTGAAATTCCAAAAAAAATTACAAATATTCTAATTGTATAAATGATGGAATCAATTCATTGATGGAGGAGTGCTTTTAGGGTTATTTTATACACACAGATATGTGCACATGTATCGTGCACTTCCAACAAAATGCATATATATGTATGTATGCGCATATACACACATATACACATGTGCACATACATACCTGCAGGTATGTGGAGCTATGCTGGAGTTAAAAATAAGACCTTAAAAAAAGACTCAAACGTTCCAGCAAACAATTTAGTAAATCAGAATGAAGAAAAAAAAATGTAGATAAAATTACCTAGAGCACTGATGGAATGAAATCAGTAAGGTTTGATAAACTGGATGAATTTGGAAGAAAAATGTAATGCATTTTATCGAAAACCATAAAAATTCTTCCAGACCCATCTGATTTCAGAGCCATAAGTGGGTTTTGGAAAAGGCAAAGTAGGTAATAGAGACAAAATCACTAAAGATTGCATAAACCTGATCCCATACACTCTGGTGTAATGACTCTCCCATAATTAACCCCCTCAACCTTACACTTGATACAGGAAGTATCAGTTTCTTCTCAGAAATATCTCTGAGTTGAATAGCTGGTCCTTATTCTAAAATATATGAATTTCCTTCTTATATAATCATTGAACAATGCATGCTGTCCTGAAATAACCAGGGAGGTTTGGCTGGTTCCCCAGTTACACTCACTAGAAAGGCTTTTTAACTAGGATAACATAGCTTTCATGGCTAAAATTGCTGCCTGAGGTGTATCATGCACTTCCAACAAAATTATGGAATTTGTATACGTTATTCCTTACATTCTCATCGAAAAATTTATCTTCTGGACAAGTTACAGTAAGAAAATTCATGGAGCTATCAGGTCCCTTGCAAACACTTATTCTACAATGACAGGTAGTTTTATGAAAAAGGAGAAAAAAAGAACAATGTTTTCTGAGGTGAACATAAAAGAGAAACTGAGGTGGAAGAGTCACACCTTCAACTTCAGTTAGGAAGGCCAGAATACCAAGTGTCTCAATGGAAGGAGAGGGTTATTTGGGCTAACACCAGCTAGGAAAAGGAGAGAGGAGGGCTATAATATACCAAGTCAAAATTCACTGAATTTGTTTCCTTCTGTATGCTGATCTGATAAGATATTTTAAATTTGGAGTTTTTCCCAAGCCATGAGACATTTTTCTTTAAAATTTTTAAGTTGAGTTCAACATTCAGGTGAAGCGTTTTGTCTTTTTGAATGGTTGTGGCTTACTCTGAGTTACTGAGTGAAAAGAGATCAAAAGCAAATAGGTGCAAAATTGTGGTTGTAAGAGGTGTGGAAGCCAGACCTTGGAGGCCGTCCACCTCCTTTGCTCCTCTTCATGAAACCATGGTGGCCGAGTCTTCTACAAATGAAGATTACATAATCGTCACTGGGCCCTCACTACAACAAGATAATGCCTTGAGACTTTCTGAAACCACCTCTTCTCCCTCTCATGACAGCAGCTAATCCAAAACTTTTCATTCCTTCTCAAAGTCTCCCCTAACTCCCCCACAAAAAAATCCCATTGTTTCCCTCTTCCCTCCAAGATGAAATCAAAATCCTGTTTGTCGGGAATGACCCTTCACAACCTGGCCCTTCCTACCTTCCGGTCTTCTTACACTTGCCTCTTTTCCACACACTCAACTGTCCAGCTACACTGCCCTCTGCTAGCACACCACATTCTATCGGCCTCTGTGCCCTTTCCCTGGCATTCCCCTGCCCTCAACCTCATGTTTTCCTTGGTTTGCTTCAAGGCTAAACTCAAATCCTCCCTTCTGCAAGATGTGCTCTGACTGCCCAGTCCTGCCAAGCTGGTTCTTTGAGATGATGTTCCATTTACCCTGTGGATAAATCCTGTATGACTGCAGTTGTTTGTACCATCTCCCCCAAGAAGCCTGAACTCTTCAGTGGTGCGGGATCCCAGCTTTGTCCTTCTTCATATCTCTAGAACTTAGTAGGATGTGCTGAAATGTGCCAGGAACATACAAATGCATGTTGGTGACTGACACTTATATGAACAACTTGTTTTACCATATTTCTTTTCCCATAAGCTCCATCCTTATAAAGTTCTAAAATAAATGCCACTGGGCCAGAAGATCTCTGGGACTAACACACAGGCACTATTCTCTCTAGGCATTGCTCCTCAAATTCTAGAGAGAGGGAGGGAGGTATGGAAGGATGGAGAGAGAGAGACAGACAGAGAGACAGAGAGAGAGATGGAGAGACAGAGAGAGAGGAGAAAAGGAGAGAGAGGGGAGAGAGAGAGAGACAGAGAGAGAGAGAGAGAGAGAGAGAGA
>NW_027185850.1:733402-741133 GCF_028583685.1 Petaurus breviceps papuanus | reverse complement strand
AGAGACAGAGACAGAGAGAGAGACAGAGAGAGAGACAGAGAGAGACAGAGACAGAGAGAGAGACAGAGAGAGAGACAGAGAGAGACAGAGAGAGAAGAGAAGAGAAGAGAAGGTTGTTAGACCTTCCTCATTTTTCCACATGAAGGACTTACAAGATATATGTTCATGTTGTCAGAGTAGAATATTTTTATCTTATTGAGGGAAGGTGAGAGACTGAGAAATGAGGAAATAGAATTATTACCTCTACTTTCCTCTCTTACCCTGTTTACCAAGAGAAAGGGAAAAGAAAATGTAACGGCTGTGGAAATTAGAACTGTATAGTTAAGTTACGTTGAACTTGGATAAATTGAGATTGTTTCTTCTACAATTCCCAAAGAGAAAAAAAAATAACAAATTTAATGCTCTTAGAATAAAGCCCAGTGTGAAATTAGCTACAATATAATTCAAGTACATGCTTATGTAACATTAGTAAGATTAGTAAACTTTGTTACTAAGGTAGGTGGTCTTTGTCTCCCACCACACTCCACATCTCAGGAAAGCCCAAAATGTAATCAAAGGATATTACCAAGGTCTTAAACTACCTGCCAAAATCTGGCCACACCTGGTGATTCTTTTGTGAAGAATGAACAAGTCTCTTGAACGAATTAGAAAAAGCCCAGTTGTTCTAGCTGGAAATGGGCCACATGCTCAGAAACCTCTAAGTAACTAACCTTAGGAACAAGGACAGTAACTCAGAGCAGTGGACATTTGGAACAGCTTTGGAAGAGGCCCCTGGTCTTATTTAGGAAGATCAAACAGAAACATGAGGAGGGGACTTTCTGTCCCTCACCCCCAAAATCATCTCTCAAGTCTTGAAAATGAAATACTTAGCTACCAGGATGCACCAGGAAACATAAAGAGACATTCTCTATCAGTGATTCTTAACCAAAGGACCACAAAGCTAGAAGGGAAAACAGATAGATTTCAAGTTGTCTCTGAACTTCGATGGGTAAAAAATTAAATCTACATTTTCACTAATATCTGATTAAAATTTAGCATTTCTTCAATTCATTTTATGAACTTAAAAACATTATCCTGAGAAAGGGTACATGGGCCCTATCAGACTGCCAAAGAGATCCATAACACAAACAAATTGGAGAACCCCTAGATATTTGTATTTTAGTACCACCAAGGTACTTGAGACTTTAAGGCACAGGGTCTCTGAGAGAAGAAAGAGAGCTGGCTACAAAGCTATGAGAAATATAGCACTGCAATTGAGACTTACTTTATGAGAGGAGTAGACCCAGTCAAGTGACTTACTCACAAGAGATCCTGCACCTGGGGGAGAGGGGGAACAAAAAGGAAAAGGAAAGGGAAGGCTCCCTAGGATGACTCAACAAGGAGTGAAAGGATATCCAGATGCTACAATTTTTGTTTTGTCAGGTATCTTAGAGTCATTTCCTCCCTTCATTTCTGACTTACATTCTACTCTAAATTTGTGTCAACTATTTCAATAGGTGCTGTATATTCTAAGCGGAGGGTGTAACCCAAGTTTATAAAGAGGAAAGTTTTGTACCTTCTCTTCTTAATGTTTTACCTCAGTAAATGCCTTTGATTTGAACCTATTGTGTCCACCAGCTGAGTATTAAAGGTAAGCACACCACTGGGGGCTCATAAGTCACAGTTTTAGGTATAGTTGCCAGAAAAGTTACCTAGAGACCAAAGTAGAATTTACTCACTGTGGAATCCATTCTTCCAGCACAAGTGTGAGCTGTGAGAATAGCCCAGAAGATGTACTACACTAAGGTAAAAATGGGCTTTTTTTTTTAGAATTAATTACATTATTTATTTATTTAATGTTCTTTCCACAGTAAAGATTGCATCTCCTCTATGACTCAGTATTCAAAAGTTGCATTTCAAAGAAAACGCAAACAAGCAAACAAAAGCATTCAGTAGCCCATTTTATATTATGGGTCTGGATTTACCTAGCTTGTCCTTATATAATAGACATGCAATCCATCACTGTGTCCAGCTTGACATGTTGGGAACCCATGGGCACTTCCATATTATAAATAGGTGTAGGAGTAAGTAAGACACTTGCGAAACCTAAAATTGCCATTATTTGAATGTCAACAGATGGCATACAAATTAGGATAACACAATTTATTAAGTAATTTGTTCAATTATGTAAAACAGTATCCTTCCAATTAATTTTTTTTAATGTGGTATTAAAAGCATTTAGATATGTCACAATTTTGATGGGGTTTCTGAATCAATTCAGTAAATATTCATAAAGCCCACTGTCTATGTATGACCCCGTGCTAGCTACACAGGATTCAAAAACAAAAAACAGCCTCTGCCTTCAGGCACCTTATACTCTACTGAAAGCTATAATGTGTCTGCATAGATGTGCATTCATGCAAAAGAACATAAGGTAATGTCAAGGGGGGAAGAACTGAAATAACTGGGATTTGAGAAAAGATGTCGACGTTCAGAGTAAGAACAGCAGTGGTGTAGCCCGAGCTCGGGAGGTCAGCCTTAGTCTGCACAGCTCATCCATGTAGACGAGTGTGAAATTTCTGCATACGTGTGTACATGAATGCATGTGTACACACATGCATCCACACAATTACGAGAGGTGAAATCTCATCCAATATTCTCAATGCATGGTTTATGCAGCTTAAAATTGGTGCTGTGATTCAATCCAACAAAAACCTTCTTTTTGTTCAGATAGTTTACTGAAGAGAACAACAAAAAGATTCCTGACTGACCTTTCCTGTGCTTTAACTTCTGGTGCTGCTGAGGGGACTCTTTTTTCCGTAATTCTGATAATGCACAGGAAATAAGGGCGTTGTGTCTTGATGAGGATATGCCGTGACGTTTTGGAAGACTTTTCCTCTCGGGGACAGTCTCAACCTGTAAAACACAAATAAACCACCAAGAAGCTGAAGAGATGTTGCCATTAGCTGTGAGCACTGAACCTGCCAGCACACCCACATCGTTCATGGGAGGAAAATCACATCCTCGACCATTCTAAATACTAAACTTCTGATTGTGACATCCTCTGGTCCCCTCATCATTGCTCCAACTAGATTTAATTTTGCTTTACAAAGTTTTTTTTTTTTCTGTATGAATAGAGAAGGATTGGTTAGTATAAAACTGGGGCTTAGTCCAAGATTACCTTCTCTCATCCTCTACCTAAGAAACATCAAAGGTGTCCACCCTTTAAATAGCAAAGTTGCCTTATTCTTGGGTTAGCTAGCTGGTGCAGTAGAGAGAGGCAAGAAGATTCATCGGCAGGAGTTCAATTCTGGCCTCAGACACTTACTAACTTTGTGAACCCAGGCCAGTCACTTAACCTTTTTTGTGTGTTTCCGCATCGGTAAAATGAGCTGAGGAGGAAAATGGCAAACCACTTCAGTACGTTTGTCAAGAAAACCCCCAGACGGGATCACAAAGAGGCAGATGACTAACACACAAGTAAACGGCCCGTACTTGGAAGACCAAAACACAGCTTCTTCTCGACTCACATCAACTATCGTTTGGGTTTTTAAAGGTGTCTTAAAAGGACACCTTTAATAGCTTAGGAAATTAGAATTTCTAGGTTTTTGATGTAGTGGCTAGAAAAAATGCCCTCTATCATTTATTAACTAATAGCAACAGACTCCATGCCAATGATCCTTGATATTTATTTCAAATTTAAGATATTTCTCTGAGAACACAAGCCAAGCTAAAGACAACCCCCAGCCTCTAGGAGCTGGCACTCCATCGGGAGAGACAAAGGCCCACTTCTGTTTTACCTTCTTGTTCTAGAGCTTCAGGGCAATTTCCCTTAACAATTCCTTGCAACACTGTATCAAGATTCCCTTTTTATTGATTGTAACCAATAAGCACTACCTGTGCTTGTACTGTCTCTCCCCAATCTGTTCTCCAAATGAATTAATTGTCTTTCTGATGAGATGTTTCACATTATCTTCTATTTTTCCCATTCTTTTGATTCTGTTTTATTATTTCTTCGTATTTTCTAATGACGATAGCTTCCCCTTGCCCAATTCCAATTTTCAAGGAATTATTTTCTTGCTTAATTTTTGGTTCTCTATTTCATTTTCATAATTTTCTTGATTTTCTTGGATTTCTCTTTTTTTCCTAATCTTCCATAAATTTATATATTTTAAGTCCTTTTAAAATTCTTCCAAGGATTCAAATTTTGGGGCATGTGACCACTTGATTTTCTTCACTGAAAAAGGAGTGGTTATTTTAGTTCTACTATCTTCCTCTGAATTAGAATGCAGATCTTCTCAGTCCCTATATCTATGCTTGGGTTCTCTCTCCCGTGCTTACTCATTTTTATTTTTATTTTGTTTTTAGCAGCTTATTATTATAATCAAGTTCTAGCCCCAAGGCTTGGGGAATGATACCCAAAGCCTCAGGGCCTTTTTACTGTTATTTTCTCAACTCTGTCCTGAGGCCCAACTTTGACCACTTCTCTCCACCCCTAAGCCACAGCTAGGGTCCCGTCCACGTTGTCCTACAAACTGTTATGCTTCCTATAGTTCCTCTGGTGGCTGCAAACTGCAGCTGTCCTCTCTACCCTAGAACTGAAACCAGGGACTCTGCTCTCCTTCACATGCCCACAGTCAGCAGGGTCCCTGCCCCTCATCTGGGTGCTAGCTCCTGCTCCTTCTCTCTGGCAGCCACAGCCCCAGACCTCATCTGGTCAGCACAGCTGTGCTCAGCATCCCTTAACAGTGGAAGGGTGTTCAGTCTTCTCCTCATGCCTAGGACTCCTACACTGTCAGTGGGGTGAAGGTTCCTTAGGCTGAGGCTGCCTTCCAGCCCCACTGACCTCAGGGCTTAATGTTTGTGAATTCTTCAGAGCTGGCCTGGAGGTTTTTGCACCTCAGTCAGACCAAACATCCTCCACTGGAGAGTGGATTTTTCCAGGAGTTTTCTCAATTTGTTTTAGGAGGGTTATTTTATTTCTGGTTCTCTACTTTCACCTGGAGGTGATGTTCTGACTTTTTCATGTGTGTGGAGGAAATTTGGAGAGCCCAATTTTTTCTGATCTACTCTGCCATCTGCCTAGAATTCTCACTATAATAGAACATAATTAAGCACACAGGCGATATAAAGGTAATGATGGCAAGAGATATTTAAAAGAGGGGTTGGTTCTGGCTGGGCTGATCAGAGAACACTGTGGGAAAGTTTATGCTTGGAGGACAGGAAGTGGAGCAAGTGAAGGAGGGAAGGGAGTGCATTCCAGGCAGCTGTTCAGCATCAACTCCCACTGAATGTACATTCCTTGAACATAAGGCCAGCTTCGTTAACCCGTAGCACCAAAAGGGTTCTTGGACATCATTATTCCTTAATGAGAATTGGCTGAATTGAATGGAATTGAACATGAGGCAGATTTGAGGGGTATTTTTGAAAGTAAAAAGGAGTAGCATTTGGGAAATCAGAGGCTCCTAGAATAAAGTAGAGGGGATACTGGGAGACACTCAAGCTGTATGTGGAGCTTTAGCAAGACTGGACCACATGCCGAGGGAGAGAGCAGGATGGTGAGGATCACCTGCATCCTTAAGGCTCAGAGCAGGGCAAAACTGGAGTGTGTCCATGTACTCTTCAGCATTCCTCCAATTGAAGCTAGATGAATCTCATGGATTGTGGTCAACAAGATGGAAAATGCTATCCACATCCCGATAAAGGACTCACAGATTCAGAATGCAGATGGAAGTAGATGATTTTTAATTTTTTGTGTATTTCTTTTCCCCTTTTGATCTGTTTCTTCTTTCACAACATTACTAAAATGGAAATGTTTTACATGCTTGCACGTACATAGCCTATATCAAAGTGCTTACCATTTTAGGGAGAGGGAGGGAGGAAGAAAATTTGGAATCCAAATTTGTTTTAAAATACATGTAAAGATGGCGGAGTAGAAAGAGGACCTCTTCGTGGCTCCAGCTGCCACCACCTCCAATTCATGTAAAAGGGGACTCTGAACAAACTTTGGAGCTACGGAACCCACAAAATGACACAGAAAAGCTAACCTCCCACTGAGGACAGCCCGGCAGGCCGGCAGGAATCAGCCAGTGCAGTGCTCTGGGAGCTGAGCCGAGCCCAGCCCCATGCTTTAACCTGCTTGGATTTGGATGGTAGTCTAGGGTGGAGGACCTGGGGTGGGTGACCAGCTTGCTAGAGTGTATGGAGGCTTCAGAGAGGGCACCCAACTATACCTTCGGCAGGTGAGAAAACCCCAGCATTTGGTACAAAGCTCCGCTGTCTGGTAGCAGAGCTCTACTGTGGCTAAAAGCCCAAAAGTCAAGTAACTGAGTGGCAACATGACCAGGAAAGGAAGCAAAGCAAGCACTTTACACTCCTATTTTGGAGACAAAAAGGATCAAAGAATGGAACAGGAGGAAGACAGTGAAGTCAGAACTCCTGCACCAAAAGCTTCAAAGGAAAATACAAGCTGGTTACAGGCCATAGAAGGCTTTAAGATGCAAATAAGAGAAGTGGAGGAAAAATTGGGAAGAGAAATGAGAACGATGCAAGAAAATTATGAAATGAGAGTCAACAGCCTGACTCAGGAAAATCACACCTTAAAAAATAGACTAACTAAAATGGCAAAAGAGGCTCAAAGAGGCAATGAGGAGAAGAATGTCTTAAAAAGCCGAATTTGCCAGATGGAAAAAGAAACTCAAAAGCTCACTGAAGAGAATCATTCCTTCAGAAATAGATTGGAGCAACTGGAAGCTAATGACTTTATGAGAAATCAAGACGCTGTTAAACAGATCCAAACAAATAAAAGAATAGAAGGCAATGTGAAATATCTCATGGGAAAAACCACTGACCTCCAAAATAGATCCAGGAGACATAATTTTAAAAATTATTGGACTACCTGGCAGCCAGGTTCAAAAAAAGAACCTAGAATCATCCTCCAAGAAATTCTCAAGGAAAACTGCTCTGATGTTTTAAAACCAGAGGGCAAAATAGAGGTGGAAAGAATCCACCGATCACCTCCTGAAAAAGATCCCAAAAAGAAAACTCCTAAGAATATTATAGCCAGGTTCCAGAATTTCCAGATAAAGGAGAGAGTATTACAAGTAGCCAGGAAGAAACAATTTGAATATTGTCGAAAGTCAATAAGGATAACTCAGGATCTAGAAGCTTCTACACTGAGGGATAGAAAGGCTTGGAATATGATATTCTGGAGGGTAAAGGAACTGGAATTAAAACCAAGAATCACATAACCAGGAAAACTGAGTATCATGTTTCAGGGGAAAATATGGTTATTCGATGGAATATAGGACTTTTAAGCATTCTTTATGAAAAAAACAGTTGAATAGAAAATCTGACATTAAGATACAAGAAGCAAGAGAAGCATGAAAAGGTAAACAGGTAAAAGAAATCATAAGGAACTTATCAAATTTGAACTATTAACATTCCTACATGGAAAAACGATAATTGTAACTGATGAAACTTTTCTCAGTATGAAAATAGTTGAAGGGAATAGAAATATTGCAATAATAATGGGATTTAAAGGTCCCCTTGTATTGGCTTGGTTTTCGGATTGATTGTGTTAAAACCCAGATGTTTTATGTTTGGATGTTGTTTTGCCAGATTTGTCCAATGGTGAAAGACAATGCTGTTGTTGCAGAGGTTCTGGAACCTTGTTGTTGGTTCAGAGCTCCTGAGGCTGTTCTGCAGACAGAGAGTGAATATTGTCCACTGGAGAAGGACAGTGCTGTTGTT
>NW_027185850.1:694198-733302 GCF_028583685.1 Petaurus breviceps papuanus | reverse complement strand
GCTAAGCTTTGTCTCCCCAGGAACAAAGAGTGCTGAGAACTTGCCTCTGGTCAAGATGAAGAAAAGCCCTCTCTTTGGGTATTAAATGCTGTGGTTAAGCTTGTTGTAACTCTGGGGTAGATTCAATTGTGATCCAAGGGTGGGGAACTTTTGACTTTTTTGTGCTCTGTGATTGACCAAATGAATGTACTTTACTTATAATTGGAAACTAATCTCCATTTGAGAAAAGGGGCTTTGTGGTTGACTAAATGAAGGTACAGCCTAGGGGTGGAGTAGTAATTAGAAGAGGGTCTTTGGGATTGACTAAATGACTTATAATGTCCAGGGGTGGAGTAGTACTTGGAGATTATTGAATTAATAAAGCTGTACTTTGAATGATGCTATATTTTGATTTTCTCTGCTCTAAATTTTTCAATGAATAAAATGGAGAGCAGCTATGCTGGTATTTTGAACCTTGGGAAGTTGCCTTTGTTTGGCATTACAAATCTATATGTGTGTGTGTGTGTGTGTGTGTGTGTGTGTGTGTGTGTATATATATATATATATATATATATATATATATATATATATATTTCCGTATCAGAGGGTATATGGGCGTATGTGAATGTGTGTATATATGTTTACAGGTATACATAGATAGAGGGCACAGAAACGATTTAATAGGAAGGGATGATACTTAAAAGGAGAAATTAAAGTGAGAGAAGAATATAATGAGAGGAGATGGGGAAAGACCAAATGGGGTAAACTATCTCACATAAAAGAGGCAAGGGAAAATGGCCACAATGGAGGGGAAGAACAGGAAGGCAAAAGGGAATGGGTCAACCTTATTCTCATTGAATTTGGCTCAGGGAGGGAATGACACACACTAAAAATGGTATCTTACCCTAGAGGAGAGTAGGGGGGAAGGGGATGAGAGGGGGAATGATGGAAGGGAGGGCAGGCTGGGGGGGAGGGAAGTTGGGAGAACCCACTTTTGAAAAGGGATGGGATAGGGGTGGCCAGGTGGCTCAGTGAGTAAGAGCACCGGCTCCAGTGTCGGGATGACCTGGATCAAATCCGGGTTCAGATACTCAGCACCACACCCAGAAATAATAACTGGCTGTGTAACCTTGAGCAAGTTACTTAACCCCGATTGCTTTAAAAAAAAAAAAAGGGATGGGATCAAAGTAGAGAATAGAACAAGTGGGAGGTGGGGTAGGAGGGAGGGAAATACAGTCATTTCTTTTACAATATATCTACTATGTTAATATTTTGCATAGCTACACATGTACAACCTATACTGAACTGCTTATCTTCCCAGTAAGGGTCAGTGACAAGGGAGGAAGGGAATGAATCTGGAATTCAAGGTGTCAAAATCAAATGTTTAATGTATATATATATATATATATGTATGTATGTTTATGTATGTGTGTATATGTATATATGTATGTATGTATATGTATGTATGTGTGTATGTTATATGTGTGTATATATATACATACTATTATTAAAACTATTTTCATGTAATTGGGAAATAAGATATAGAGGCTTTGGGGCATAGAGATCTACCATGCCCTACTAGAAAAGTCTAAGGGGGTATGGGAGAAGATATGGGAGAGAGTAGATTGGAGGAGGGGATATCCTGTGGGACTGCTATTTTGGGGTGGTGGGTAGGGGAAAAACGGGGAGAAAATTTGTAACTCAAAATCCGGCGGAAATGAATGATGTAAATCAGAAGTTAATAAAGCATTTGAAAAATGAAAAAAATAAAAAATAAAATGCATGTCAAATGTTAAATGTTAAATATTGTCTTTACTTGTAATTGGGAAAAATACAACTTATTAAAAAGAAAAAAAATCTCTCTCCTTTGGGTAAAGTTTGACACGGATGACCTCTGAGTTTTAGGTCTCTTCTAGGCTGCAGTTAAATTGTTCTTTGAACTTTCTCCTATCATTTAATAGATTTAAATGGCTATAGCCTACTTCATTAGGTAAGCACATGGGGGTAGGGGATCGGTGTAAAGTCATGCATGTAAAGTCTGTTCCAAGCATAACACCATATATAAATGAGCGGTTAGAATTGTTATCCATGGTAATAGCCAGGATATTGCAAAAACTGCTTAAATGCAACTAGGCCTCCCCACACTATGAAACTGAGGATGGGCTTTATGCAACAAAGTGGAATCTGGCAAACACATCTTAGCCTTGCTCTGCATGGCCTCTTCCCCTTTCCTTCCCTTTGACTCTTGTAGAGTTAGTTATAGGATCTAAGGTCATCTTTTGTGCCCCCAGCTAACTTGCTGAAGGTATAAGAGACACAAAGGATTTGCTGCAGCTTTTGTGAGGGCTGGAAAGATCTTTGAAGTCCTTGCCCTTTGTTCAGTCTACAAGGTCATGCACTGGGGATGAAGAGCATAGTTCTACCCCACCTGGGCCCCAAGCCTCAGGATCTAATCAGGCCTCTTGTTCTCCAAATGCTAGGAACCATCCAGTTCAGCCTCACACTCACCAGCCTAACAGTTGACTTTCAAAAGAGATTTTCTTCGCTTTTAATGGAGAGATGGTCCAGGTGAAAATGGAAGTACCACAGAGATACCAAACTTTGGGGTTTTCTCTGATGATTTCAAATGAAAGGGACTTTTAAAGAGGTTTCAGGTATGGGAGTATCTTTGAAGAGGGAGAAGAGACGATTCCTGAAAACCAAACCATGTATGGCATTGCAAAGGGTCCTGGCCTGGAAGGGACCTTGAATCTAGTAAGGGACAGAGAATCAGCTGGGTGTACAACAGTCTGACATCTGGGGCAATGTCAACTGGAAAAAAAAATGTAGAAACAGAGAAAGGAAAGAATATCAGGCCTGACTCTCCGACTTTAGGGATGAGAGAATCAAGGCTCAGGGAAGTTCAGGGACTTATAGGGGCTCATCCAGATGGTTAAAATAAAGCAGAAGGAGGATTCGAAGCCAGAGTCTCAGGACCAGTCCTGGTTTATTGTGCAGTACTTTCTCCTTCTCTGTAATAAAGATGCTTTCAACTCAGTGCCTCCTTCACAGAAGAAAGAGGTTTGTGTTTTTCTCTAAAATCCCTCCCTCCTCTTGGTTCTCTATCCTTGTTATCTAGAGACAGAGGACCCACCTTCTAGAAGCTAAGCAGGACAAGAATCTTAAGGGGTGGAGGCCCATAGTCTCTGTACATGCCGGTCTCTCTTCTAGAAGGCTCAAGGACTATCCCTCCCCAATGCAGGACCTCAAGGAAAATGCGGTAGTCCTTCAAAAGAAAAGCACAGAAAAGACCTGGGTGAGGGCTTCTGGGGAAAACAGAGCAGAAACAAGACCTGATGAGGAAAGCCAAAAGGACCAGAGCAGAAAGAGGACATGTGTGATGAAGAGGGAGAGGGAGAGAAGAAGGCTCTTGGTGGGGGAAGGGCAGGGACCCACTGGGCCTGAAGCTCATGGCTGCTTCCTATGGTACCTGCTGTCCACTAAGACCCCTGGGATTTTTTCCAAAACACTGAAGGCTGACCTCATCTTTCTAATCCATTCCTTGTGAAGATGATTTGTGGACCCCAGCCTTCACAAGGAATCTTTGCATTGACTTGTTTTTTCTTTTTGAGAATTTAACTAGAAATCAATATCAAGGGCCTCACAAAGAGTTTGAAATATCTGCCTTCAGATCTTTTTGATAGGGATGAAAATTTCAATTGCTTGTTTATAAAGTTTACAAATGCCATTCAGGTGACAGGTTATTTTAGATGGCAGAATTAGAATACAAAAAAAGTCTTATCAGACTGGAATGAAGGACTAACTCTAACCACCTAAAACTGAATAGATATGATAGCAATCCATTTGGGTTCAAAAACCCAAAACGAACAAACAGCACTAGTCTAGAAAGAGCCAAACACTGCCAGATCACATCTCATTTGGAAAAGACCTGGGAGCGTGAGTGGCCTGTGCTCCAGGAGGTCCTTGTACTGGAGGACGGCACCCCTTAAATGAGCTGCCTTCATCATTCACCAGCATCCTGCAGCCCTGCCAGTGAACCTGTGCTCCAGTCAAGCCATACACAGGGTCGGTCATCCCTGGAATCTCATCACCACCCTCAAGGACTCTCCCATTCAGAGTTTCAAACTTCCCAGGTCTGGTCCTCACCTTCTTACATGCTGGAAGTCTGGTCACCAGATACACCTACTTCTCCTACCCTGAGGAAAGTTTGAGGAAAAGGTCTGCTCTGCCCCCAACTTCTGGTCTTAGTGCTTACCCATTAAAAGACACCACAATCCACTTGAATTACTTCTTTACCCACATTATGAGCAACCTGAATTTTGCCTAATTCACAAAGAAGGTAAGGGTTAGCTAAAGACAAATATAAATTTAAATTAAAGCCAGGAGTCAGATCTCTGTCTAAGTGTTAGGAATTCTCTAAGGGATTGCGATTGTGCCCCAAACTGCCATTTACTATAAAATGACTGAAGTTGCAGAAGATGGAACCACATAGACCATTAGATGCTATGATTTTAAAACCAAATAATCACAGTAACAGGGTGTGACTGATTGTATTCCCAGAGATGAATGAGATAAAGAGGAAAGGGCAATGAAGACTTAGGACTGCTGTTCATTTACTCCCTCCAAAGGGATGCCAGAGTCCTTGAAAGGGATCACATCTCTGACTCTCTCCCACCAACTAGTCCCTCTTTTCTAGCCTGTGTGTTGTTGAAATCATCAACAAATAAGCATTTATTGAGTGCTTATTATGTGTTAGGCATTGTCCTAAGTGTTAATTATACTGGAGAAAGTGTTCATTCTGCTTCCTGGGTCTACTGCCAATTTAAGTTACCAGTCATAAATGGACCGCGAGTGGCTGCCCACCAAAGCTTTTACTCTGTTCAAATTGGCTCCTCCTCCTTCTCTTCCTCTTCTTCTTCCTCTTCCTCCTTCTTCTATTCCTCCAAGCCTTCATCTTCTACTTCTTCTGTTGAGATTGGGCCTCCACCTTAGCCAGACAAAACCAGTTTCCCCTTCCATGGGCATCTCAGCATCCCTCCTATCCCCAGGAGTTGTGGCAAGACTTGGGGACTATGAGGTTCAGAACTCACAAACTCTGGCCATTCCACCAGCCTCGACTTCCCAGCAGTAACAAATATGGGCACGCGGCACCACACCCAGTCCTTGCCTTCTATTCCAGACCTCCTACCCCAACATTCTTTCTTTATTCTTCACCTGAAAAGAACTGAGGCCATGTGTGGCCTCCTCAATTAGTAACAATAACTAACAAATCACCAAGTATTGAATAAGCTTCATGTAGCAGGCACTGTGCTAGGCAGACACTAGGAGACAAAGGCAAAACCAGAATGGTCACCTCCCCTGGTCTTACGTTCTATAAAGGGGACAAAGTGCTCGTATATGAAAGATGCACAAACAGGGTGGGGCCATCTATGAAGGGATCAGAAAGGCCGGGCAGCTGTGAGGACAAGGACAGGCTTTACACAGGTGAAGGTTCTTATTCTTATCCTTCAGGAGCACCCTCTGCTTTACTGTGCTTTGTTCAGAATCTTCTAGATTTCATCTGGCAAAATAAATTTTAATTTACATGGATCTAAAGTAATTATAATATAAATGACCTGAATATCAAGTAAAGGACATGGAATAATCATCGTGTTTACATTCAATGAACTCTGACCCAGGAGTCTGTGTTGGTGATGACTTACCTTGAGCTTAGGTCCTTACCCACCCCCTTATAAGCATCTGTTCATAGAGCATCCATGAATACACACTGTCCTGAATGGTTTAAGTAAAATGTGAACTGACATGGAGGACGGGAGAAGTGCCCTCAGCCACTCAGTTCCATGAATCTGCCTCTCCAAACGCTGCAGGGAGCTAATTTCTGTGCTCTTTATCAGAACTACAAGCACCATCCCTGGTTTTAATAAAGCAGGTAAATTCCTCTTTTCACTTGAGGGACAAGATAGCATGCATGTAGCTCTCCAAACCAGAGGGTAATGAATGGTTATTGGGCCTGCCTCTTCACAAAGGACCTTTCCTGTCTGTGTAAGCACAACTTTGGGATAAAATGGTTTTGGTAACAGCAGTAGCCTGTGTGACCTCTACTCACTTCCCCTATCTGGAGAAGGTCTCCCATTAGAGTCGAGAGATGGAGGTAAAGAGAAAAGCACTTCCTGTGTGAGGGGCAGCCAGCACTCAGTCCAGCTTTGTCTCTGGGATGTGAAGGCGCATCTTAACTTTCACGAGATGCCTTCCCTGCCCCTGAGCCTCATCAGCATCTCAACTCCAATCACACTATGGAGACATGAGGCAAGAAGGTCCAGGAAGCCGGCTCTTGTGGCAGTCCAGGAGAGAAATGCTGACAAGCTAAAACAGGGCAGCAGCTCTGACTGTGAGGGGCATTGAAATACTTCCATTTCCATTACACACGTGTGTGTATACATACATGCATATGCGTGTTTCTATGTTGTCTCCCCATTAGAATGTGAACTTGTCATCATCAGCCACATCTCTGCCTTTCTTGTGTGGTTTTACAAGCTGACCCGGTATCCTTTGCCAATATTACTGTGTATGGTAGTCTTAATTAATCAACAAGTACATATTAAGCACCTACTCTGTGCAAACACTTAAGGCAAAAATACAAATAAAGTGAATAATCCCCAAGGAGAAATAGTGAATGTTCATTAAGCTAGTCATGAACCAGACAATAATCTTTAAAAAAGACAAGAATTCAAAATTCCAAGCAAGCCAAAGTACCTTGTATTATTCATCATGACATTTCACAGAGTGAGTAGCAAATACCAGTCTCAGCTTCTTTTACCAAACTCTCCTCATTAGTTGTTGGGATAAATGTAAAGCAGAAAATGGGAGTGGCAATAATCAGCTGCTCCTGACCCGCTCTGAATCAGGCCTCTCCATCTCCTCAGAGGTGGCTAGCAAACAGCCTATCTTCTTATAATCTTAAATCCAAAGTGCTGAGCTACATCTGGGGGTCAGAAGAAGCCAGTTTATAACCTGGTGTACTGTAATGCCAAGCAAAGGCAACTTCGCAAGGTTCAGAATACCAGCATAGATGCTCTCCATTTTATTCAGTGACAAATTAAGAACAGAGAAGATCAAAACATGACATCATTCAAAATACAGCATTTACTAAGTGTGATTAAATAATCCCCAAGTACTACCCCACCCAGGACCTTCCATTCATTCAATCAATTACAAAGTCCCGGTTCTAAATACTACTCCACCCCTAGGCTGTACCTTCATTTAGTCCACCACAAAACCCCTCTTCTCAAATGGAGATTAGTTTCCAATCATAAGTAAAGTACATTCATTTGTTCAACCATAGAACACAAAAAGGTCAAAAAGTTCTCCACCCCTGGATCACAATTGAATCTACCCCAGAGTTACAACAAGTTTAAGCACAGCACTTAATACCCAAATGGAGGTCTTTTCTTCATCTTGACAAGAGGCAAGTTCTCAGCAATCTTTGTTCCTGGGGAGACAAAGCTTAGCAAAGCCACAAGATTGCCAGACTCTTCATTAATTCATCCTCTGTCTGCAGAACAGTCCTAGGACCCCTGAAAACATTAGCAAAACCCTCTCCCAGGATTTCTGTAAACATACAACAAGAAAATCCTTCTTCAGGGCTTCTGAACCAACAGAAAGGTTCCCAGACCCCTGCAACAACAGCACTGTCCTTCTCCAGTGGACAGTATCCACTCTCTGTCTGCAGGACAATCTCAGTAGCTCTGAACCAACAGAAAGGTTCCCAGAGTCCTGCAACAACAGCACTGTCCTTCACCAGTGGACAAGTCTGGCAAAACAACATCAAAACAGACAGACAAAGTACCAGCAAAACAGCCATGTCTCCTTAGTCCTTGGCAGCTCTGGGTGGCAGGTCTCAAAAGTCCAGGGCAATTCAAAGTGGCCCTCAGCAATCCTCTCAGTCTCTCTGTGCCTACAAAAGTGCTTCTTCCAAAAAGTTCTTCTGCCTCTCTCTTATGTGTCTCCAAATCTATGTCAGCAGCTCCTCCCAGTTCAGCCCTCTCTTTTCATGTCAACAAGTCCATCCCACAAGTGGGATTAACAAGCTCTGGGTTTTAACACAATCAAACTAAAAACCAAGCCAATACAGGGGAATCTTTAAATGCCATTACTATTACACCTGGACAACTGAGAAAAGAATCAGAAGAAAATGCTGTGGAATTAAAAATTTAAAAACTGTGATCCTTTTTTATAAGTGGAAATACTCCTGGAAGAGATAATTGCTTCAAGATTTAAGAAAAGTTTCCTTCATAGACTAGATCGTGCTTTACATCTGCTCTCTGTATGCAGGACAAAACCAATGTTTTTATGGTTCTGCCATCATATTGGTCACAGTTTAGTCATCATTTGTATGGTTGGAAGGGAACCCGCAGCTCATCTGGTCTGATCACTTCCTAAAGCAGGAATCCTTCTCTAATATTCCTACTAAGCAGCCATCTGGTTTACACTGTAAGACTTCCAGAGAGAGAGAGAGAGAATCTGCTCCCCCTGGGACTGTCCATCTCATTCATGGACAGAGCTGATGGTTAGAAAGATCTCCCTTATGTAAAATTAAAGTGGGGGGAAAGGGCAAATATCCCGTTGCTTCTGGCCATCAATCCTTTCTCTGTCTGTGAAAACAAGAAGTCAGTTAATAAACATGTAATAATGTGCCTGGACCTGTGCTAAGAAGTGAGGATAAAGAAAGAGGGAAAAAACAGCCCCTACCCTCAAGAAGCAGTTTAATAGGGGAAGCAACAAAAGAATATATACAAACAAGATACACATATATACATATATGTGTGTATATGGGTATACACAATGCCACATATATGTGTATATGTGCATGTATGCATGTATACACACATACATGTATTGTATGTGTGCAGAAATTTGGGACTTAAAGGTAGCCAAGGAAGGTAGTAGGTGGAAATGAGAAGGGAGAACGTTCCAGGCATGATGGACAGCTAGAGAAAATGCCCAGATTGTTCATGGAATATTGGTCATGTATAATATTTCTAATCCTCTTGTATAGGATGACCATTAAAATATTTGAAGAAAGCAATCATACAGTCCCTCATGAGTTTTCTCTTCTACAGATTCCCTTCTGTTTCTTTGGCTGAGCTTTATATCATGAAACAACATAATACAAAGGAAAGACAGTAGACCCAGAAGTCAGAGGGCATGGGACTAGGCCTATCCTACTTTCAGTGTTTCTTATTAGTATGACCTCAGGCAGATAAAGTCAGATCTTTATGTCCGTTTTCTCAGTCATTGAACTAGATAACCTCTGAAGTCCCTTCCAATGTGAAATCCATTATCTTATGGTTTTGACAGTCCTCGTCATCTTAATCATCCTCTGGTTGCATGAGGTAGGTAGGGCCAATTTCATTATCAAAAGGAGTTAACAATTGACCACTTCAATGGTGACACCATCTGTAAATCTAGCAATGGGAACCTTGATTTGAGCTAACTGGCTCATGAAGATGGAGGATCGAGTGAGCACAAGAGAAGAAAAGGGATAAAACACTGAGATGTCTGGGAGGAGAAGCAGAAACAAGGGCAGAGGCACCCAGCACACTGGCTCTGGGTCTCCCGGGATGGAGGGCTTGGTTGCTGCCAATCTCACATCTTTATCCCTCTTATTGCAGGCAAGTTGCTTCCTCCATAAAAGGTACAGTAAATGCCCTTGGCCTCCAAAGATCCCCCACAGAACCTATTCACCAGAACATTCTTTCTCTTTCAGCTTCTCCTTTGACTAGTTAAAGCTAATGAGTCACAGTGTTTGGTGGCTCCTGGGTTAAACACAAGCATCAGGTGCTGCCTATGGGCCCTCAGAATTACTCTGTTGGCTGTGAATACTAAGGAAGATAGCAACCCTGGCATGGAGGCACTCCCCCATCACCGTGCTGGCGATTGCTTAGTTTGACATATCCATCTGCTGGGGCACGGACTCTGCCTTAACAGGGACTTCTTTATCCCTCACACCCTAGAGCTGAATGGCTGAAGTGAAAGGGCTTTTCTTCAACTGGTGAGATCCTTGACAGCAAGGGCCCTGTTTCTGCCTACAAATCCTCAGTGTGTAGCAGAGTGTGCAGAACATCATAGATCCCTAGCAAATGCTTCTGGATGGCTGACTTTCCTATAAGCAGAAAGCATAGACTGCAAGGACTCCTTCTCCAGGTCACCTCCCTCTAATGTCTTCTGCAAGATCACTTTCCATCTTCTGTGAGTAGATCTTGTTAACTGTGTGTGGTCTTCTCCATTCGATGGTCAGCTGCTTGAGGGTAAGAATAATGTATTTTTTTTTCTTACTTTTCCCAACCCTTAGTATAACATCTGACACAGTAAGTGTTTAATAATTGCTTATTGACTAACTGGCTTAATGACTGTCCAGTGGGATGGGTGTGGCTGTAGAATTGCAAAGCCTCCTAAATCTTATTCTGTTCCAACCATTTCCTTTTCTCTACTTTCTACCCCTCCAATTGGACCAAACAATGACTGCCTGTGGCTTGGGACTCCCTTTATCCTGTTGACTTTTAACTATCCTAGATGACTTTTACTGTTTTCGAGTAAATAAATCCATCCTCAAAGGATGATCATGTTACCATTGAGAATATCAACAGGAAGGGTCTGAAGTTAATGCCTAAAGAGGGTTAATGGTATTTTTAGTGTTAATGATATTGCTGAAATATATGTAACAACATGTGTGCACCTTCCCAAGGTGACCACTCCCATTTGGATTCATAAACTGTCGTGTTTATTTAAAAATCAGTCATAGGTGAAGTCATATGATGCAAAAAAGTATTCAGATATAAAAATATGAGACAGTATGCAAATAAAATCAATCAGTTTGAATCAAAGCCAGTCATTCATATTAAAGCAAGGACATTCCCAATAAACACAAGATGACTGGCCTTCTTGGATACAGATACAGAGATAGATGATAGATAGATAGATAGATAGATAGATAGATAGATAGATAGATAGATAGATAGATAGATAGATAGATAGATAGATAGATAGATGATAGATAGATAGAGATATCCTTTGTCATGTGAAGGAGGAAGTACAAGTTCAGTATGATCTCACACTCCACTGGAATAGTTTATTTTCTTCTCAAATGTTCTATACAGAGCTTTGTAGAGCCTCTCTATGATTCTGAAATCTGGAAAAGGAATTTTGCTTGAACTAAACCAAGTAAAAAGAGATGGTTTGGAATGAGGGCAAGCTAGAACAAGAATTTCTAAGCCAGAGGTTCTTAACCTTTCTATAGACACTTCCTCTCCTCCTCCCTCCCTTGCACACACAAAGGGGCTTGTGAACATGGATGATAAACTCATTACATTGCTATTGTCACTAACCTCCAATGAAAATTTAGCATTTTCTACAATTATTTAAAGACATGATTATGAGAAAGGGTCCATAAACTTGACCAGATTGACTACCAAAGGGCTCCAGGTCAGGAAAATAAAAAAGAAGAAGAAATCTTGGTAGGGCTAAAGATTGGTAAGCCACAGAAGAGTGAAGAAGGAAAACATGGAAAACAGGTAGGGCTTAGAGATGAAAGATTTTTCACACTTTTCTAGAACTCTGACCAGTGGCTTTAGAGTGAGAGAGAGCCACGAACCTCTAAAAACCAAGAAAACAGACTGAAGTTGAGAAATACAGGCATGAGTATTTAGTCAAAACACTGAATTTTCTAGATGCGACAAGAAGGCTATGATCATGAAACCAGTTCCAGAAGGATCAGGCACAGAGCCTTGCTTTACAACGTGCATGAATTAGAAGAAGAATTAAAGGAAAGTTTGAGAATGGCAGGAGACAATGTGGAAGAAAGAACTAATCAAAAAAAGAAAGGCTTCATTCCCTGAATTTGACAGATAAGATCAAGACCAATGTTCCAAAACCCTGGAAGCTTAAATGTCTCCCTTTCCTTGGTAGTGTCTCTCCTGAGTATGGCTTCATTATTCCATGTGTGGAAGAGACTTTTTTTTTATATTAAGGAAACATCTAAAATAGTTCAAGAGGGGTCACATGCTAATCCTAGGGACATATGTAAGTTTATAAACCTGCCCAGAAAGATCTCATAGACAGGTTGCAGAGGTGGGCAGGATACTTTTAACCATAACTGTTTTTTTCAAAGTTACTAAATATATCTTAATTACAAGATCCAATGACCTTTTCTGAATCCCCACGCTTCTTGACCTCTTCGTTCTTTCATGCTGCCAACCACTCTCTTGTCTTTGCTGTTCCAGGTTTTTAGGAAACTTCTTTTCTGGTCCTCCTCCTCCTCCTTGTCTGATGACTCCTTTTCTGCTTCCTTAGCTGGATCTTCTCTCATGAAAACCTCCCATTTGATGAATTGCAGTGGCTCCTATCACCCCCAGGATCAAATGTAATGTCATCTGTCATTCCAAAGCCTTCATAAACCTTTACTCTCCACTCCCCATCTCCTCTGGAATCCCATGCCATGTGCCTCCTTTCTATTCCTCCCACAACATGCTATGCATCCAGACTCCAGGAATTGGCTTTGGTTATTCCACCCATATCTAGGATGGTCTTTGTTCTTACTTCTCCCCCCTGGTTCACCTGGCTCCCTCCAAATCCCAGGGCAAAAATCTTATCACTGACAAGAAGCCTTTTCTGATCTCCCTTAATGCCTTCTCCATATTGATTGGGTTGTATATATCTTGTTTTTACATAGTTGTTTTCATGTTTTCTTCCCCTAGATTGTGAAGTCGTAGAGAGGAGAGAATGTCTTCTGATATGATATGAAGTGAGAAATCTGAATTTTAAATGAAAGCAAGACATAGAATGGATTAATAAAAAGAAAATAGGCAGTAACCTCAAAAGTGACTTTGTCAGTCAATGGCAGAGAACTTAAAAAAGAAATGAATGAATGCAAGAGCTTATCTTAAGTGACCGCTATGAGCCAGGCTGTCATAGGCTTTGGGTGCACAAGTATAAGGATGAGACAACTCCTGTCCTAAAGGAGTTCATCTTATGATGGGAGAAACTCCTATATTTGGGAGTAGTGACCAAGGAATGGAGGGCAATAAGCTTGTGTGCCTTTACCAGAGAACGATGTTAGCATGATTTGATTAATTAGTGCAGAGCAAGAAGTGAAAAGAGGGATGAATAGGGTGAACACAAGGAGAGGGTAAGTGACAAGGTTGAAATGTCCCTTAACTGGATGATGGTATAGCACAAGAAGCCTCACCTGGTAGGTGGTCTAAGGGCAATCGGATGGAGTCAACACTTAGCTTTGTTTTCAACAACTCACTCACCAAGGCAGAGCAACCCAAAGCACACAATGGGAATGCTGGCCATGGTGAGAGTATAACTGAGCATTTCAAGAAGTTCAAAGAAAACTAAGTATGCCATAGCTATGAGCTAAGGCAAATCTGATCAAGAGGGATGATAGCCATTCCAAATGAAATACTGACTCTGAGCATGAAAGACTTCAATGACAAAGACTAGGGGTGGAGGAGAGATTCTTCAAGAAAACGATGGCTTCATAAGTGGTTCGATGGTGATTTTAGTGTGAAGAAAGTTCACTTTCAAAAGACAGAAACTGGGGCATCACTGAAGGAATAACAACCAAAAAAGCTCCTTGGTCCTGAAAGAAGAGTGCTACAAAGACTAAAATTCCAACAGAGGTGAGGCTTACAAAATAAAATGGTATGGCAGCCCAGGGGCATTTTCAAGCTTTTTAAGAGCTACACCACAGGAGACATCTGCTCGGTGTTTGGGTTGCTGAGATCCTTTTAACGGTCCAGGTAGAATGCTGAACTCTTCAAGATTCCAAGGGTTTCTTTTTTCTTCATTGTGAATGATGACTTTTCAGCCTGAAATGGATTCTGAAAAATGGAGTGTATAAAAGACGAGATGAAACTCAAACTGAATGCCTCGTCAACAAGGAAATGTTACAAGCACATTCAGCTGCCTTCGTCGCTTTCAAGTAACCTGGCCAGCAGAATTATAGCACAGGGTTTGAGACGGGGGTCAAACAAACAGAGACAAACAATCTTTGTAGACTGTAATTAAAGAGCCACTATATTGGATCTTTGGGTAACAACAGAAAGCAGAAATGCTGCAAGGACTGAAGAACAGCAAATATTCTAGTATGAAAAAGAGAGGTGGTGTATGATTCTACAGGGAGTAATGGTAAGCTGTGAATGTCTGACCTGGGAGCACAGGGAAAGGGAAATGGGAATCACTCTGAGCCAGTCCAGCATCCTTATGACAAGAGGTTCCACCAAGCTAACATCATGGTTTGGTGATAGGATTACCAGAAAGGGACAATTCAGAAAACCTGGAATTCAGAGAAGTATGTGAGATTATCTCCTAATAGCCGTGTGGACAAGATAAAGAAAAAGTGGGCTAGGAACCAAGCTTCTGATTTCACTGATGTGGTGGGAACTCCCAGTGAGAAAACTTTCTCTACCAATAAAGGTCTGTGCCTTCTCTTCAACTTACAGTCTTAGTGAGTTGCTTAGAGCACTAAGGAATTAAATCAGACCCTCAGTGTGTGTGCTGGATAAGCTTTAGATCTTCATCTTCCTGCCTGGGATGCCAGTTCTCTATCCATCATGCCATGCTTCTTCTATAGCCTAACAGGTTTAAAGTCTCTTTTCTGTTAAGAACCAAGTCATATCAAAGTTTTGTATTTCACCCAGCAGCTAAGATATGACTTTACATGAAATATGCCTTTATTGTTTTGTCCAATTTATTGATTTTGTTAATTTGATTGAAAGAATGTGCCAGATTGGAAACTGATTTGTCAAGAGGGTTCATTGTTGACTCACCACAAACCTTAAAAGAAGTCACTAGTAACAGATTCCAGACCTGTTCTTCAGCCCGCTGTGTTTGATCTTTTTACCAATGACTTGGATGAATCAATGAAGGGCATGATTCTTCAATTGTGGAGAACATAAAGCTAAAAAGAATGAATGGTGTGTTGGATGAGAGAACTGACATCCAAAAAATCTTGATGGGCTGGTACAATGAGAAGAATTAAATAAAATGAAATTGGGATGAGGGAAAAATAGAAAATCCTGTACTTAAACTGAAAAAAATAAATCAATGGCATATGTATAAGATAAGGGAGATTTGGTAAGATCACTCATGGTCCAAATACTAAGAGTTTGAAATGTCTTCAAGCTGAATATGAGTGGAGAGTGTGATGTATCAGTATTTTTAAAAAACGTGTTGTATTAATAAAAAAAATCTTGTGTCCAGAATGAAGAGAGTTATTTTTTCACTCTATTCCATCCCAATTGTCTTCATGTGGAGAGATGTATTCAGTTCTAAACACAATTTTTGGAGAAAATAGACATGCTGGAGCCCGGATAGCTGAGTGAAACAACTAGGCTTATACAGCCCAAGGAAAAGATTACTCCATGGGTCTGGGTTCAGCTAAATGGGTGGTCACAATTAATGTCTCTAAATATCTGAAAAAGTGACATTCTGAAAAGGCAGCACATTCATCTTGCTTGGCCCCATTAGTTACAACTACAGCAAAATTAAGAAAAGTTACAGGAAGGTCAATTTTGCTTTAAATACGAGGATTGTGGTGGGACAAAGAGAGCTGCCCCCAAATAAAGAGAATGAGCTGCTATTAGTAAGCTGTTCCGAAGATGCTGAAGGAACTCTGATGAGGGGTGCTATAGAGGGACTTTAGGCCAAATGCAGGCGTTGGAGAGGAGGAGCATTGAGGCCCTTGTGCCCGATGAGATTCATGAATTCTAATCTATGAACTTGTTTTGCTTTAGAATCAAATAAGGGAAGGAGAAAGGAAAGGGGGGGAGGGAGGGAGGAAGGAAGGAAGTTTATAGCTTCAGATCTTAGATGACTCTCTCAACACAAGCATGTCTTAGGTAGGGGACGGAGCTATGTGAAATCTGTGGGGAAAATGATATTAAGATGAATGTGGACTTTTCTTTTTTAGCCTCATTGTCATATTTTGTTATAAATGTCTGAAATTTTGGTAATACATTTTTCTTTGGTACCATGATGAGAGAGAAAAGAGCTATTTCAGTAAGAAACACAAACAGAACATGCCTTAATACTTTCTGTTCTTTAAGAACTCTTAGACTAATGCTTTTAGCAGACAAAAGGAAATCACCAATCCGTGAAAAACAGTCTAAATGGCAAATAAACTCCCCACCATGACACAGCCCGAGAGCTGCTCAGGCTGCCCTGGATGGAACCTCCAGAGACGGGAGTCTCAGCACATCTCCGGGAGAGACGGGGCTGGGGTTGTTACTGCTGCTGTTTCTGCTGTTCTTTCCCCCTCAAAGTAAAGTCTAAAACTGCTTCTGGGTAAATCCTCATCCCACTGTCACTGGCTCTTCCCGGAAGATCTAAACCCCATGACTCTCCTGCTGACTGCACGCGACAACCCTTCAAATATCTGGAGATAGCTGGCGTGTCCACATCCTCTCCCAAGTCCAGTCATCTCTTCCACAAGCCACGCCTACCAATTCTTTCAGCAAACCCTCACAGAACGTGGATGCAAGGCCCTTGCTCAGGCTGGTGGCCCTGCTCCAGGTCTTTCCCAATGACATACCCAGACCTGAAGCCAGGTGGTGCCACAGTGCATAGAGTACAGGGCCTGGAGTTAGGATGAAGCCAGGTCGTGCCACAGTGCATAGAGCACTTAGGAAGACTCATCATCCTGAGTGCAAATCCAGTCCCAGATACTCACTAACTGTGCCCTTAACAAGTCACTTCACCCTGTTTGCCTCAGTTTCTTCATCTGTAAAATGAGCTGGAGAAGGAAATGGCAAATCTCTCCAGCACATTTGCCAAACAAATCCCAAATGGGGGCACAAGGAGCTGAACAGGACTGAGAGTGGCAGACAAGGCTGATGAAAACAGAGTGCACAGTGACCTCTCCTCCCTGTTTACTGGAAACCAGGCCTTTCCTAACCTAGACCAACTCTGGCTGCATCCTCACACTGCATTTGCATATGAGTCTAGACCACTAAACCCCAGGTCATTTTCAGATAACTGAAGGTCCTTATTGAAATGGGAGGACCTAGCATGCTTTTTAAACCTGTGTTTGAACTCTGAATTTATTCTGCCCAAGTCTAGGGCTCTGTCAGATTCTGCTGCCCCATTCCTGGTTATCCCTGAGAATCTCCAAGTTTCAGTCACCCAGGCTCTCAGTTTTCATCATTTTTACAACAATTCTCAGTTCCTCATTTTGGATCAGGTTCAGAATAATAGTTTTCTTCATTGTTCCTTCCCCTTTTTGAAGAATTAGAACATTAAAGTAAGCCAAGACTCTTCTGTTTTTAGCAAAATATCCCAATGCTCTTTTATTGCCTGGGGAATGATTAATGGTTCCAGAAAGGAAAACTGAATAGTTCCCTACTATTCATGTCAGGTTGAAATATGACCACATCCATATTCCTGAGTTTTCTTCAGCAGGGAGTTGCCAACCACCACAACTGGCCTTTTAGATTTGTCCACCCCACCCTTGACATAAAATGAAAGCGCTCCCTTTATGCATTCACCTCCTGGAATCTTTTTCTTCCTTCCAAACTAGGCTCAATGACACTTTCTTCAGGTGTCCTTTCCTGGTGAACCCAGTTGCTAGTGCCTTCCCCTCCTTGGTAGTATTTGTCTTGCTTGCATATGTCTATAAAGGTGCAGATTTTCTTCCCTATGAGAGTGTAAGCTCCTTGAGAGCAGGGGTTGTTTTGCTTTTGTCTTCATGCCCCCAAAGCTAAGCATATTTCCTTTAACATCGTAGGCACTTGATAAAATGTCTGTCGACCGGTGGCATCTTTTCTCAGAGCCTGGGTAATTCCTCATCTCCATTTCTCAGAGTACTACAAACTCTTTCTTCTTCAAGGGTCTAGCCTCCCCCTCTACTGGAATATCGTTCTAGCCATTGCACAGCTACAAAAGTTTTCTGGCCTCTTCTCTCCTCTGTGTCACTTTCTCCTATCCTTCAGCCTTCTGGCAAAGGCTCCACTTCCCCTCTGAGGCTTCAGAACATTTTTCCTCTTTATTTTCTCTTTGAAGCACTTGCATGTTTTCAAGGGGCACTTCATTCTCTTTGAAAATCTGAAGAGCATTAAGTCATTCCCCCAGTCCTCTAACCTTCTACTTTAATGGAGTTCCTAATCTGCATTTTTTTGCAAGTGTATATATTACTTTTCAGAGGCAGAAATATAAAGAGCCCCTCTTCAAGTTATTAGAAGACTCCCAATTGTTCTCCTTACTTGCTGGAGTTAACTCTTTACTTATGCTTTCTCTGCTCATGGCTCTTGTAAACAGCTTCCATTTTCTATCCCCATTGAGCCCTGGAGAATATGGACAGGTTAGCTCCCTTCATGTATTCTAAGAGCTCACATGTACAAAAAGATCAGAGCGTAATAGCATCGCTTTATAGAAGGTGCCTTACAGAAAATGAATCCAATCTTCTCAGTTCACTAGTGAGGAAACTAAGGTCCAGACAGGTTTAGTGACTTGCCAAAAGTCATACTACTAGTAACTGTTTGAGACAATATCTGAATCTGGGTTTTTCTGATTCCAAGGACAGTCCTCTCGCTACTACACTAAACTACCTGGGGCTGGATTAAGCTTATTTTTTTAGACCCCATAAGGAAGAAGTAAAAAAAAACTTGATGAGAATTGCAGAGAGAAAGACTATAATGCAATATCAAAGTGGAAAACAAAACTTGCCAGCCTGCTTCCTCACTGAATTCTCCATCACTGCAGGATTTAAAAGGAAGCAAACAGATTACTGCTTGTGGATGTCTAGCTATGAAGGCAAACTGCAGGACTTTGGGGTTAGACAGTCCATAAGCACCTACTATGCTAAGTGTTAGGGATACAGAAAGAGGAAAAAGAAAGCTCCTGACCTCAAGGAGCTCACAGTCTAAAGGGAGACAATAAATAAACCGAAACGTACAAAGAAGTTATATGCAAGATAAACAGGTAATAATTAAGAGGGGAAGGGACTAGAGTTAAGAGTGGTTGGGAAAGGCTTCCTGGGAGGATATGAAGAAAGCCAGAGGAGCCAGGGTCTAGAGAGGACGAGAGGTAGCCTTCCAGGCATACGAGGAAGGCAGAGACAATGCCTGGAGCTCAAAGATAAATTGTCTTTTTCGAGGAACACCAAGGGTCATTGAATCAACAAGAATGTCAGAGGAGGGTGTAAGTGCAAGAAGACTGGGAAGCTGTGTGTGTGTGTGTGTGTGTGTGTGTGTGTGTGTGTGTGTGTGTGTTTGGTGGGGGAGGATGTTTATGAAGGGCTGCAAATGCCATCTGGGGATTCAGGGATCCAGGAATTAGGTATGCAGTGATATATTTGAACCTGTGCTTTAGGAAAATCACTTTGATGACTGAATGGAGGATGGACGGGAGAGGAAGAAGACTTGAGGCAGTCAGAGCTGCCAGTGGCTACTTCAGTAGTTCATGGCTGAGATGTGAGGGCCGGGACCAGGGCAGTTATGGACTGAGTGTCCAGGTGCGGATTACATGAGACACTTTTTAGGTCAGAGGCAGCCTGGTTTAGGGGAGAACACAGAGCACTGAGTCAGAGGGCCTTGGTTTGAATCCAGGCCCTTAAGTGACCTACTCGAGGGTCTCTCAATCCAAGTCTCAATTTTCTCTTCTATAAAGTGAGTGACTTCGGTCAGAGGATCTCAAAGTTGCTTCACTCTTTAGATCTTAAGAGCCTTTGATTTGATGCCCCTTGTAATGCCAAGACTCTGGGGATCTGCCGAGACTTTGGAATCTGGTATTTTCATCTAGAAATTAGAAGGCTTGTTCATTCCCGATGAATCACGTCTGGCCAAAGCACTGCTAGACAGAGAAGGAAGGAAGGACAGGGCCGGGCTACCATGAATATCAATGGTCTAGGATGGGGGCATGCCTGGGAGTGTGCAATGGCTAGCAGGGAACATGTATGGAGAGGAAGAAAGGGCTGGGACAGGGATGGAATGATAATAGGTCACAGAGGGAACTCCAAGAGCTGCTCCATTTTCCTAATCAAGGAAAACAACCGTCCATACTGGGAAGACCAAAACAAAGATGGTCACTGAGAAAAGTCATGTGCAGGCAGGAGGAGACCTTTAACAGTGCTCCCACTTGGCCTAAATGAGCTCAAATCATCAGGATATGACCAACGACAACTGGGAAATTTCTGTCCAATATATTTAATATTATTTTTAAGCTTCATTGTGAGTAAACTTGAATTAACATAATTATGCTCCAGGTTTCCAAAGGAAACTCATAACCCAATTCTTGGGCTGCTATGACTGATTTTTAAGACAATTTTGGAGCATTGGGACTTTTGTGATCTTCCTCTGCCCCATCCATTCCCTTTCAGAACAACAAGCTATAACAGATCTGCCTGAAGTATCAGAGCCCCACTTCTGCCATTAAAGGGAAAGAAGTCTTAAAATAAGCCGAGGCTTCCAAGAGACACATGTAAGAGAAAGTGTGTGGGAAGGGAAGCCTGTGGTATTGGAGATCAAACAAGAGAATGCATTAGAAAGCTCTTTAAAACATTTAAAGCATAGAAATAAGGAGTTATTGATAATTTTATCAATAATATTAATATCAGCTTATTCCCACTTTTTATAAGGGAAGAAGAATGGAACAAGTATATATTAAGGGCCTACTGTGTGTAGGGCATACAGGTGGCTCAGGGGATAGAATGCTGGGGCTGGAGTCAGGAAGACCTGAGTTTGAATGCACTCAGACACTTCCTGGCTGTGCAACTCTGGGCAAGTAGTCACTTAACCCCTATTTGCCTTAGGTCCTTATCTGTAAAATAGGGACAACACAGAGAAAGAAACAGCAAACCAATCCAGTATGTTTGTTTAGAAAACCCCCCAGACTTTGTCATGTAGAGTCAGCGATGACTGACAACGACAGGGTCTGGTACAGCACTAAGCTCTTTATAAATGTCACCTCGTAGCCTCACAGCGGCCTGTGGAGAGAGGGGCCACTATGACCCATTTCACAGATGAATGGAATGATGCCGACAGAGATGGAGTAACAAGGCCTGGGGCTGTCCCCCTGACCCCAGGCACCCTGACCCCCTGGAGGCCTCCACTCTGACGTCAAAGTCCCTCTCCTTCCATTATCCTTCCAATGGAAGGTTCTTGGGCTGTCACCCAGATGGGCAAAGTAACTGGTTTTGTAAATCAGAGATTGTGTGCTGGGCCTCATGGCTCCGCATCCAGGGGATCACTGAAAAGGTCACTGTTAGCAGAGAGGCCAATGGGGATGCTGCACACGCCATGCCCTCCTCCCATGTGACTTGGTGATGGCAAACTGAAAGATCGGATGGTCTGCTTCTTCCTCTTTGCCCCTTTCCTCAGCATCTTTGGCTGCACGTTGATGGTGTGATGGTGTCTGGTGAGACTCTGCTCTGTCAGGGGAAGGCACCACGGAGACATCCCCCTCTGAGGCCAAGCTCCCCTTCTCCCCACTGAAGCAATGAGCCCTCCCTCACCTTCTCATTCATTCTTTTGCATCCTAGGTGCAGGGGGTGGGGGCTTCAATAATGAGAGAACAAGCCACAGGAATCTAGGACTTGAGGTTAAGATTTTATAAAGCCAACATCAATGCCTGGAGGAAGATAGAGAGTGCTTAAGCAATGACCTTTAGAACTGGTGCCACGGGGAAAGATGCACTTGGCAGTCTCGTAGCATCTGGACTGAACTTATTTGGGTCAGCAAAATGTAGGAACTGAGGGGAGTATGCCCTGGAGGTGTGGTGAAAGACAGGCATACATTTGTTCTTGCTTTACCTGTGGAGTGAATATCTCTGTGAAAGCTGATCAGCGATGAACATTTATGAAGGACCTACTATGTGACAAGCACCACACTAAGCACTAGGAATACAAAAAGAGGAAAGAGAAAAGCCCTTGCCCTCAAGAGACTCCCAGCTGGGGCGTTAGCTTCCCCCTGGTCAACGTGGGAGAGCCTGAGCTGATGGGAGTGGAGAGAAGTAAGAAGACGAAGCCCCTCAAGGGGCTATGGACCCTGAGAGGCAACATGGAGGCCTAAGACAGTGGAATCAGAGCGGGCTCATCACCCTCCTAGAGCCATCTGGACTAAGGCAGTCTGGGCTGGCTGCTAGCTGCTCCCTCCCAATGAGGGAGAGGTTACGTGTCTCCTCAATGACAAGCACTAAATACATATTTTTCACTAAATGAGTCGGTTAAATGGCACAGTGGATACAGCAAAGGACTTGGAATCAGGAAGACCTGAGTTCAAGGCGTCTGTGTGGCTCTGCTCCCCTCCATCAGCTTCAGTGTCTTAAGTGGCAAAGCAAATGCCAGGTTCCCTGAGAGATTCGAGGGCATCTCTTCTCTCTTCAGCCCACCCCTGCCACTTTAGGAGGAAGTACACCTAACTCACAGGGATGTGTCCTTAGGGATTAAATGAGATGGACTGTGTTCAGCTCAGTAGGAATCCAGCTCTTATCCATGGGCAATGCCTGGCCAAATTTTTGACAATGACTGTAAGCTCCTGAGGTCAGGGGCAGCCTTTGGCTTTTCTTTGTGTGTCTAGAGTTAGTAGTCCATAGCAGGAATAAATAAGTACTTATTGACTGACAACTGATGATACATGGGTTTGGCAAGTTACAGTGTGCTTCAGATCCTTTGAAAATTCTGGAATAGGGGTGGCTAGGTGGCGCAGTGAATGGAGCACCGGCTCTGGAGTCAGGAGGACCTGAGTTCAAATCTGACCTCAGACACTTAAGACAAAACCTAGCCATGTGACCTTGGGCAAGTTACTTATCCCCAATTGCCCTCCACAAAGCAAAAAAAAAAAGAAAAAGAAAATTCTGGAATGGATTGTTAGACAAATGAGTTCTGAACACTCCAAGAACTGCCCAACCCTAGGAGCTCGAACGGGCTCGGTGTAAATCAGTCAAACGAGACTGCCTTTATTTTCTTTTCTGACAGAGTTTACTATAGTGGCATACGAGGAAAATGCCATGAACAGAGTATAGTAAAACACTTGACAATGTCTCCTAGTGTTCTTATCGGACAGGATCGAGAGATAGGGACTGGAGGAGAGTGCAGTTAGTTGTGTTTGGGGCTGCCTGCCCAACTTAATGCCAAGCGTGGTGATTAGTGGACTGATGTCACTCAGTATAGACATCTCTTCTGGATTACCCATAAGGCCCTGCCCATGTCCATGGTCTGTTGTACATCTTCCATTTGGGGATATCAGTGAAGACATCAGAAGAATGCTTAGCAGATCTGGGTGGAATGTGCAGCTAAGGGACAGTTGATAAGTTTAATGCCAGAAGAAAAAAAAAAAGAGATGCAAAAATATTTCAAGAGTCTGTGTTAGGGTCAAACTTACACAATTTGCTCAAGATAAACACAAAACTTGCTAAGGAAGAGAGATAATTGAATTCAAAAAGACTGTCATGTAAAAGTATGGAATTGTGTGGAAGGAGTCAGAAGGAAGTGCATGCAAAAATGAGTCAGGGTGAGCGGGATCAGGAACACCGCAAAAAGCAATGCAATCTCACTGGCAGAGGAAGGGAGGCGAGCGCTCCATCGCACTCAAGCATGGGCAGCTGGCATCTGAAGTACTGAGTTCAGATCTGGCCATCACGTTGAGAAGGACAATGGGCATGCTGAAAGGGGACTACAGGCAGATGATGAGGAGACGAAGGGGTCTCGAAATGATGCCTTTGGAAGACTGAGTTAAGACACTGAAATATCAGCCTAGAGAAGAGAAAACCATAGGAAACACGATCCCTACTGCCTCCCCTCTGACTCAGGGCCATGGAGAAGTTTATTCTGCCTAAACCCACTGTAAGGAATTAGGAACAGTAGGTGGGAAGTACAGTGAGATATATTTGGCTGTAACATAAGAAGAAATTCCTTACAATCAGAGCAGCCTGAAATGAATAATCTTGGCAATGAAAAAACTGTGAAGCCAAGCAATGAAAAGAGGTAAATCTCAATGTTTTTACCTCTGCTTAAAAAGTAGATATTCTTCATTCAATCACAGCACTCAACATCCAGCCTCTGAGCAAACTGGAAGGTCCAAGGGCCTCTGCTAACTGTCCAGACCTAGTATCCTTTTAGGAGTCAGCTGCCCATTTTTCTGCCATAAATCTCTGCCTACTTGTACACATATGTGTGTGCACTCACACTTACACACCTGCATACACAAGCACACACAGGCATACACTATCTTCCCTTCATCTGTCCTGATGAATACTTTAATATCTGTACCACACAAAATGGCATGTAATTGAAAGTTGACCATGTATTGTTCTATAATTATTTCAAATGTGGACATCTTATCTCCTCAATCGATTAGAAGCTGCCTGTACGCAAGGGTCAAATTTTAAATATCAGTGTCTAAAAGTGTGAGACACACAGCAGGCCCTCAATATACAGTGTTGAACTGTGTTATGTGGATCAGTGTGTCCAGTTTTGCAGACAAAAGCTTACTGGGAAATGCAGATGTCACCCAAGCATCAGTCACATTGAAAAGCCACAATGAACCTTCAATGGGAAGGCACAGTAGCCAACAATATGTTCATAAAGCAGAGCCAAACCACTAATCCTAAAGCGCTTTTTACTTTAATAACTTTTAAGGACACCACACTGCACTAGGAGATACTATGGCAAACGGCCGGCACGGAGCGTGTCCGACGAGATGACGGAGTGCTAAGGGAGGCACTAAAAGCCCACGGGCCAGCCTCACACAGATGAAGGCAAACTGCGGGTTTCTGGGCAATAAGAACATCAGATTGACCAACGCCGCTGGGGAGGATCAGTTTGAGTAGCTTGAGAAGAGACTTGGCTTGGCCCCTGTGGCTGCAGCTGCAAAACAAAGGATGGAGGTGTCAGGTTTGGGACGGTCCAGTCACTCCCAGAGCTCAAGCTATGCTTTAAGCTACTCAGAAGAACAGCGACATCACTACCATCTGACTGTCTAATCGGAAGGGTACAAAGGCCAGTTCCTGGGAGAGTGAGCACACGCTCACTATCGTGAAAATGCGTCTGCCCACAGCTTCCAGAAGGCTGGCTGATATTACAGCAGAGCTGCTCCTCTAAAAATGAATGCTTACTTTGAAATCATCGATCACTCCACACAGAGCAGATGTACCAAGTGATCGCAAGTTGCAACAGGAGCACAGACAGGCCGCCTTGAGAAGGGATGCATGGAAAGCGGGGCGGCCCGGCAGCCACCGTCTGGAGTATTTTACCTTCCAGCCGGAGAAGCAGAACAGATCTCAAAGTAACAGACGTCTCATGGGAGCCAAGGTCACTAAAGAAGGTTCATGTCTAGTCCGGGACACCTAAGAGCTTGCGTCCTTGGCCAGATTAAATTCTGACAGGGAAGGAATCCGTTTTCTCATTGGTAAAATGAGAGGGTTTTAACTAAACGTTTACCATCAAGATTCCCATGAATGTGAAACTAGAGAAAATATGACGGATGGGCCTTGGTGAGAAGTGGCTGCGGAAGGCTGGGACAGGCCAGAAGCATCTCTCTCAATCCTGTTTGCTACAACGGATACAGGAGAAGGTCTGAAATGAGTACCTTCCTTTGCAGACCAAAGGGCTGAAGGCACAGCCAGGCAGCAGCAGCTGGGGTGAATCTCATTTCCAAAATCCCTAGATATGTGCTGGCTGTGGCTTTAATCTCTCAAGCCTTCAGATGCTTCATCTCTAAAATGGGAATCTAAACCCCTGCCTCCCAAAGCTGTGGGGAGGTTAAGGTGGAATAAGGAATTGAAAGGCCCTTAGCAAACCCTAAAGGGCTGTGAAAACAGCAGCTTTATTGTTCAGGCTGGAAGGGCCTTGTGCTTCTCACTCACAAGTTAGCAACAGACACATGAATGGTCCTAAGAGGTCTGAAGTACAGGAGTGTTTATGAGAATTGGGGGAAGAAGGGGAAAACGGAACAGGGCCATTTGGCCACATGTCTATTGGAAAGGACATTCACCATTTAAAGTCCTGACCAAGGGGGCGGCTAGGTGACTCAGTGAACAGAGCACGGGCCCTGGAGTCAGGAGGACCTGAGTTCAAATCCGACCTCAGACACTTGACACAATTACTAGCCTTGTGACTTTGGGCAAGTCACTTAATCCCAATTGCCCTCCAAAAAAGCAATAAATAAATAAAAAAATAAAGTCCAGGTAAAGAAATATCAGATGAGAGGCCTCCAGCAGTGAGGTGGATAAATAAAGGCTTGTGGAATGAGACTGCACCTAAGTAGGGCCAGTCTTGCTGGTGTCATCATCATGTAAGAATGCAGCGAGGATTAGAAAGATGGTTCAGAATTAATGCGCCATGTGATCCCACTAATTTTATCAATGTTTCTTTCCATGTCACTAGAATCAGAGGTCATATATTAAATATTATTTTTTGTGATTTGGAATTTGCAGACATTTGTTATTTCCCAGGGCTGTCTCAGGAGTTGGCCCAATAGTCTCGCAGCAGAATCTCAGCCCAGATTTCCCAGTGCAAAGCCCCCAAATGCAGACTCCCCACAGTCACCTTGCTTTCAGGCAGATTGGCCTTTTCTTCCTCAGTCTCTCTGTCTGACTTGTCCTCCTCCTTTGCTGTGTAATTTTCATCACTTTCTTTTGGTACCTTAATGACTTTTTTTACAGGAATAACAACAGGTCTCATTTGTAACCATTTAAAGTAAGGTTGTGTCCTACAAAGGGGAAAAATGAATTTTCAATTAATTTTATGAAAAAGAAAAAAAATATTCCAAATTTCTTATAGCATTTTATGATGTTATTTATCTCACGCTAAGTTGTCAGGTTACCTCATCTGACCCTCGTAACAATGCTCCAAAATGTGCTATTATTCATCCCCATTGTATAAATGAGGAAACTGAGGCTCAGAAAGGTCAGTCATTGGCTCAGGGTTACAGGGCTGGCATCTGAGGAGGAAGGACCTGAAGCCTTCAGCACATTCAGTCTAACACAGCGCTGCCCCACTAGTTTTTCCTCTAGGCCTCCTTTTAAGAAAAAAAAACATATATATGCACATTTCTGATTGCTGTCAGACCTTTTCCCATTCATCTGTGAACTGCTTGAGAGCAGGTTTCATGACATAAGTGTTTGAGTTCCCAGTGTCCGTCTCTATTTCATTCAGATGCTGGATCCTGAACAAATGTTTGTGAATTGTTGTTTTTGCCAATCAGTTCATAAATATTTTCCTAAGCACATATTATGTTCCAGGCACTGTGCTAAACACCAGGGATACAAAAAGAGGCCAAAGACAGTTGCTCATCTCAAGGAGCTCAGAATCTAATGGGAAAGACACCCACCAACCAAATACTGCAAAGCAAGCTGTACACAGGAGAGGTAGGCAGTAATTAATATAGAGGTGGCCCTGGACTGCAAAGGGATTGGGAAAGATTTCTTATTGAAGATGGGATTCTAGTTGGGACTCTGGAAGCCCATAGGGGCAGCTAGCTGGCACCATGGATAGAGTTCCTGGTTTGGAGTCAGGAACACCTGAGTTCAACCTGACCTCCAACACTTACTAGTTGTGTGGCCCTGGGCAAGTCACTTCACGCTGTTTGCCTCAGTCTCCTCCACTTATAAAATAAGCTAGAGAAGGTAATGGCAAACCCCTCCAGTATCTCTGTCAAGAAAACCCTAAATGGGGTCAAGAGGAGTTGGGCATGACTCAAAAATGACTGGAAAACAACAAAGTGATCCACTAGGGAGAGAGGAGGTGGGAGAGTTATTCAGGCTTGTCTGTATACTCTGAAGTTCAGGGGGCTGACTTTTTCCCCTGAACAAGGTAAATGATATGCTTGATTGATTAAAGCAAGACTATTAACCCATTGTGAGTTGCTTTCCTTTAGAGAAGCAGATCTAAGAGCCTGTGTTGGCCCCTACCCTGTGGAGCTGGGGGTCAGCAAGAGAAAATGTCCAGAACTGAGAGATAGAGGCTCTTGTCCCTAGAAGACAAGGAGGCCACCGTATCATCGCTGGACCAAAGAGCACATCTCAGAATAAAGAGGCTAAGTTATGGAGGGCTTTGAAAGACAAGCTGAGAATTTTGTATCTGATCCTGGAGGCACTAGGGAGCCACTGGCAGGCAATGAGTGTTGGAGGGGGTCTGGGTTGAGATGATCACAACTATACTTTAGTAAAATCCCTCTGGTGGCTCAAGGGAGGGCAGATTGGAGTGGGGAGACTTGAGGGAGGCACACACCCAGCAAGCTGTTGCAACAGTCTGAGCATGAGATGCTGAGGGCCTGCACCAGAATGACAGCAGTGTCATCTGAGAGAAAGGGTTATGTTTGTGTTATAGGAATGTACATTTTTAAGATCTTCCCTGTCCCAGGCTTAAGTGCACCTGGAGCCTGTGTGGGGAGGCTTGTTTCTCAGGAGATACTTTGTGATTGGGCAGTGGGTCAAGAGGGTTGTCACATTCTCTGACCCAGGAGAAGGCTATTATAAGCTCTGATGTGAGGCGTTGTTTTGGGGCTCATTTGGAGAAGTGTTGTGTGACTTGACCAGACGAGACTCTGGGCAGCCATTGAGAGCCCCCTGGCTTTGAAAAACCGAGATGTTGATGCTTCCCTCTCTGGTAACTGTGATTTGGTATGGATGTAATGGTTGGACAGTTAGAGGCCTATCTGCTTGATTTGTTTCTGTATGTATACTCTGAAGTTCAGGGGACTGACTTTTTCCCCTGCACAAGGTAAATGATATGTTTGATTGATTAAAGCAAGACTATTAACCCATTTTGAGTTGCTTTCCTTTAGAGAAGCAGATCTAAGAGCCTGTGTTGGCCCCTACCCTGGGGTGCTGGGGTGTTTGCTGCTACAATTTGAGAGACTGGGGTGGGGCATTATATTCATGGAAATTTTGTCAGAGGATCGTTACATGAAACTATTTTATGAAAATGTATTGGATAGCAACTGTTAGAGTATGGGTTTTTTTAAAATATTTTTTCCAATTTCACGTAAAAACTAATTTTAATCCTTTTTATTTTTTTTTTTAATTTTGAGCTTCACATTCTCTCCATCCTTCCCTAGAGTCCTCCATGAAAAAGTGAGCAATTTGCTACAGGTTCTGCATGCACAGTCATGTGAAACATGTTCCCATTCATGTTGCAAAAGAAAATAGACCAAAAAAAAAAAACACGCAAAAAATTAAAAAATGGGAAACATAGTTTGATGTGAATTCTGACTCCATCAGTTATTTCTCCGGAAGTAGACAGTGCTTCTCATCTTTGAGTTCTTTGGAGGGGTCTTGAATATCAGTGAGAAAAGATAGTATTCACAGCTGGTCAATGTGTGATGTTGTGTCACCATGACAATGCCCCCCCCCTTCTATGCACTTCAATCTGCATCAGTTCATGGAAGTCTTTCCAGATTTTTCTTTGTTTCTTTTCTTGATCAAATTCTTCATTTCACTTTATTTTCCCAAGTAATAGTATTTTATTTTTTTCAATTACATGTAAAGATAGTTTTCAACATTCATTTTTATAAGAATTTGAGCTCCAAATTTTTTCTCCCTCTCTCCCTTCCCCCCTACCAAAACAGCAAGCAATTTGACACAGGCAATACATGTACAATCATATTAAACATATTTCAACATTAGTCATGTTGTGAAAGAAGAGACAGAACAAAAGGGAAAATAATGAGAAAGAATAAACAAAAAGGGTGAAAATAGTATGCTTAGGATGACACCTAGGTCCTGAGTCTGAAGCATGGGAAGATGTATTTTTGACAGTAATATAGAAGTTTAGAAGAAAAGATATTAAGTTCTGTTTTGGACATGCTTGAATTTAAGATGGCATCCAATTGGAGATGTCTGAAAAGCAGTTAGAGATGAAAGGCTGGAGATTAGCAAAGAAGCTAGCAAAGGACAGATAGATGTGAGAAACATTAGCATAAAAATGGTAACAGAATCCATGGGAGCTGAGGAGACCCCCAAGTGAAGTAATACAGAGGGAGAAGAGAATAAAGCCCAGGACAGAACTGCAATGGCCAACTGTGGTCAGTGGGAATAGAAGAGCTGGGTTTAACCTCTATAACAGGTGAGAAAAACAAGCAAATGATGAGTGTCTGCTGTGGAGACTGTAATTGGGAGGAGCAGAGGAAGACCACAGAGCGAATCCATCAGTCTGAGGCTCTGAATAGACAATGATCTGATACAAGCACTGAACAGGAGAAAAGTAGCATGGATGGCACTTGGGAAACTTTGCAATGCTTTTAGTGACTGAATCCAGTGCTGGGGATACAAATAGCAAATGAAACTATCCCTGTTTTTAAGAAGTTTACACACTAACAAGGGAGACCATGTGCATATCTGTCTATAGAAAACATACAAGACAGTTTGGCAAAGGAGTCAATGAGAAGCAGTGGAAACAGGAAAGAGTGCATGTCAAAAATGGCTCTTGACCAGAGTGTTAAAGAAACCAAAGAGTTTCTAAGTGGCCCAGACAAGATGGCCATGCTTGAGCACGACATGTGCAAAGAAAGCTGATGGAGGGTCCTGTCTGAGAGGCATGGGCTCAAATAACTCTCCCCCCATTCTTTGTCTCGCTTCCCCACACACACACTTTTCAGACACCTTTCTGGGATCTTGATAAATGTCATGTTTGTACTCCTTTTTCAATGGGTGAAAGAACTCTTAGCTATGGTTGGGCTTGAGAAGGAAAGAATTGCTTCAAGCCTGAGATTAGGCATGGGTGGGAATAAAAGAATACCCCAAACTATGAACAGGATCAGGATGGGGTGGGAGTAAGTGAAAAGATTCTGTAGGTCATTCAAGTTCTCTGCAGAGAGGACATAAGGAGTGCCAGCTACACAGCCTCTAATCTTAAAAAGGGAGGAAAGGAGTGTTTTCTAGGGCTTAGGTCAGTCTGGCAGTGAGGAGTATCAATAAATTTATGCAGAAGTAGGGCAGTATGGATTCCCCTAAGTCTCAAACCAAACTAGGGTCAGGGGATGCAAAGGCCTCTTGCACAGTTGCGTGGGGCAGTTTCCTATGGCTTTGATTCAAGAAAATCATGGAATCTTCTCATCTCTGGTCAGAAGAAAGTAAGAATGAAGCAGTTTGAAGCTGGAAATGGGTTTGGAAGTCCAGAAATTTTGATTAAGGACAGGGGAAGAAGTTCTTGAATGTAAATATGTTTCCAAAAGACACAGGTAAGAAGCAAATGCATCTCAAGTTGGGTCATCTACCACTTCCCGTATCTCTCACTGTTCAAGTCTTTTGAAGAGAAGACAGATGATGAGGGTAACCCAGTTTTGTTATTTGGCAAGGCAGGAACACAAATAGGGTAAAACAATGTAAAGGGAAATTCATTTTAATGACAATTAGTTGCAGGTGTAGGAAAATAGGACTTGGCAAAGGTAAGGTTGTTGAACTTAGGAAAGCATGGAGTGACTGGACTTCATAATATGGAGAATGAATAGATTTAGAAAACATGAGGTAAAGGGAGTGACCATAGAAGAGGAAGCTGTGGCCAGAGTGAGAAACTTCAGAATTCTGACCCATGAAAAGCCAATACTGAGAGAAAAGATGACGATATTGACCAGAGTGATAGAGCACAGGTTCAGATCAGGGAAGCTGAGGAGGCTGATATGTAGGAGGCCATGGCATTGAAGGACACAGTGGCATGTATACTGTTGTCCCCATGTCAAAGCACAAGGAATGGGGTGAAAAAGAAGACTATGAGTCTTCAGGAAGAAGAGAGAATGACCCAGTGGCCAATAAGTTACATGGAAGAGGATGTAAGCAGATGCAGATATAGACAAGGTGAAGCTGTTTAGTGACAGCAGCAGAGGGAAGTCCTGAAAGTGGTCTTGAGGAGCAAGGACTATGCCCACTCCTTCTCCTCGTCCAATATGTTGGGAAGCATGGCAGCACAGAGATCGGCCCTATTTTCTTTAAATTGTGCAAGGAAGGTGGTAAGGGTATTGGTAGTAACAAAATGGAGAACTACCAATGAATCTGAGAGATATCCTGAAAGACATTATAATAGGAATTCAGGCCTGACGTGCAATAAATGGTCAGAGGAGAGAAAAGAATCAAAGACAAGTCCAACATCTCTATACTTGGAGGAAGCCGTGGTCTCATCACAAAAACAGGAAAGCTTGAAAGGGGGCAGAGTTTCCCCAGAAAGGAGATGAGTCTGCTTTTTAACAGACAGAATCTAATTTGAGGGAATATAAAATACTCGGTGACAAGCTGAGCTACTAAAGGGTCAGAACTAGAAGTATGGGCTTAGGACTGCTAGAACACTAAACTTAAGAATTTAGAAGGACCTTCACCGCAATTCAACAGCCATTGATTATACACCTGATCCGTATAATTGACTCCAATAAGGAATGAAATGAAAAGATGCAAAGCAGTGACCTTTGATCCCATGGGCCATTGAACCCATGACAAGGGAAGAAATAAATACAAGTAAAACAATACATACTAGAGTTTGGTTAAGTGCATAGAAGGGGTCAAAATGGATGAGAGGAAGGTCATAAGACTAGCCTTTATGGAGGGAGGAGACACCTGAGCAGCTTGAGTCAGTTAAGGTCTGTGAACAGTCCTCCCAAGCATGGATATCTCTTGTCATCAGCCCCATCTTCAGACTACTGGAGTCAATAAGCAGTTCAGTTTGTCGTCCTTGTGATTAGCTAGCTCAGCTTTATTCTTAGGCTGTATCTGCCCCACATGGATTTGCAGTGGAATAAATAATGAATATTAAAGCATCTTGATCCCATATAATATCCTTAATAAAAAATTTAAGGTCAAGTGACTATAATGTTAGTGCTTCCTGAGGCATATAAAAAAGTACTTTGGAGACCTACGTGGGGAATGAACCACTAGACGATAACATCAAACTTACAATATGAGTTCTAGTCAAAATAGTCAATAACATATTAGGAGTTATGCTTGACAGAGAGTTTTGGTCATGACAGATACTTTGAAATTATTGGCCTGTTTCTAATTAGAATTAGATATCTTCCTATTATAACTAAGTTGATGGAGAAATCAAATCTGTGGCTATAAAAAGAACAAAGTGGGTATTTGAAGAACCTTTTTAAAAGGTCTGAAGTATTATGTCTTTCAACAATACTGAAATGACATTTCAGTTTCACTTCAACTGAGTTCAATTAGAAAAAAATACCAAATGCAAGTCAGTCATCATGACAAAAATTTAAAAGGAACATTAAAGCAGTGAGTAGTATTAATGGGATGGGGAAAAAATTTACAAAGAAACTAAACATGTAAAAGAAAAATGAAAGTGTAAATGAGTGTGGGGGTGGGGTATGTGGTTGATGACGTCACATGAAGCAGCATGAAGTCTTAGCTAGAGGGGAAGCCCTGGCAGTTCCTACCATCCCAGCTCTGTGACTGTGGGGAAATCGCTGGACTTCCTAACCCTCCAGGCAACTTTCTAAACCTTCAAGTTATAGACAAGTAAGCAACACAAGGAATTCCAAACAAATGAAATGACAGGCCTGGAAGAAATCAGTCAATAGCTAAAGAATAAACAAAGGAATGAATGAATAAATGGATGAGTGGATGCATATACAGATAAATAAGTAATAAACAGAAGTAATTAATTTAAAAGGAAAGGAAGATTTGTTAATGCTGGAGATTAGGAAAGTAGCTAAATATAAACACTTATCAGCTAATCAATCAACAAGCATTATTAAGCATTTCCTTTGAGCCAGAAACTGTTGCAGGAGCAGGAAATGCCAACAGGAAGACGTGCCAGGCCCAGCCTTGGAGGTTCTCCCTTGGGACTAGCATTTATCTGCTTCAGTCAGGACTTGCATGGCAGGCTCCCCAGCACCCACCACCCCAACCACATTAAGAGACTTTTACTACTGATGCTTTAAATGTGTGAGCAGGGGCAGTAAGTGCCACTTAAACGTAAAAAGGTTCAAGCAGCCCAGATTTATTGTTTAATGCGCATAGAAAATGACCAGAACTTTAAAAGGCTGTTCGTTGTATGAAGAGCCCCATGAATAGTTTGAGGATTAGGGACTCAGCACTGGAATCAAATGGAGACCAAGCCTGCCTTTCTCCTATCACTGACAATAGTCCTGACCCTCCTCCCTCATACCTGGTGTTCCCAAGGCAAAGGAAATGCCACTGAAATGTTCCGAACCATTCTACTAGAACGTTGTTAGGTCAATTCCGTGGACCCAAGCTGCTGGAAGACAGTTGAGTGAGGGGTCCGAGGCTCGCCTGCTCCTCGCAGCACCAAGCTGCACTGGATACTTCACTGAGAAAATAAAGGCCAGCTGTGTGACCTCCTTCTTGTCTCTTGTACACCCCAAAACCCCATGCACTTACCACCCCCCATTCTCTATTCTTTTGTTCCAGTCTCTAATTCCTCTATTTGAGTACACTGTCCATTCAGGATAGTGACCATTTCCCAGACAAATTTGGGTGTGTGTGTGTGTGTGTGTGTGTGTGTGTGTGTGTGTGTGTGTTGGGGGGGAGGGTGCTTTGCTATTGACTGACTCTCCTTTCCCATCTGGCTCTCACTCCTCAATCCTGTGTCGTCTGGCTGCAGTCTCCAAGTACACCAACAGTCTCTTTCCTTCTAAATGCAGTGACCTTTCTCCATTCTCCTTCCTGCTTGTTCTTGGCAGATTTCTTTCTGGAAACCCTCTCTCCCTACATTTTCAAGACAGAGCTTTGCCTTAGTTCTCTCCTTTGTCACACTCCTTTTCTGTGTCATGTCCTGTTCCTGGGTCTCTCACGAGATTTTGTCCATTTCCAAACACTCTTGTCATGACATCCCCAGTTCTCATCTGGCCGGCCGCCACCTCCAGTCCCACATCCCCAGTTCCATCTAGATGCTCACTGTCACCTCCACCTCAGTGTGACTGACACAGAACTCATGACTTTTCAAAGCTAGACTTACTCCTCTTTCAAACATCCCCTTTTCTGCTGAAGGACCCGCACGATTCTGACCCCAGATTTTCAACAGAGGAGTCCATCTGCACTCTTGAGGTCATTCTTGCCAGTTCTACTCCATAACATTGGTTGACTCCAGCCCCCATTCTCTCTATTCATACCCAAACCACCCTAGTTTCTACCTGCATTATCTTTTGCCCTAAGCCTAAATTCCACTCAGCTGTCAAATGGAACTTCTTAAAGTCCAGGTCTGATGCCTTCAGACCCACACCTAGAGGTCTCAGGGTGCCACTAGTTTACTACAAAGGAGGAAATTCAGTACATTCTAGTGGTTCTATTACTATACTTCCAGAATCAAGTTAAAATTTTGTGTTTGATATTCAAAGCCCTTTTGAACCTGTCCCAATTTGTTTACACCTCCCCCCACAAGCTCCTTCTCAAGACACTCCACTCCCCTAATTCTTGTATTTTCACTGGTTTTCCCCCATTTCTGGAATGTACCCCACCCCGATCTCTACCTCTTGGCTTCCCAGGCTTCCTTCATGCCTTAGCTAAAGTCTCACATTCTCTAATAAGCTTTTTTAAGCCCCCTTAATACTAAGACTTTTCCTCTGTTGATTATCTATTATTTATCCTCTATCTTGTCTCATAAAGTTGTTTGTTTGCATGTTGTTTCCCAATGGAAGTATGAGACGTTTGAGGGCAGGACTGTTTTTTTTGCCCTCTCCCCCCTTTTCATCCCTAGGGCTTAGCACAGTATCTGATATAGTAAGTGCTAATCAGTGCTTTTTGACTGATCAAATTACTATGTTACTTCTCTTCTCAAAAAGTTTGGGAATACAACTCATCCCCCAACTGATAAATAGTCAAGAGTTATGAACAGGCTGTTTTAAGACAAAGAAATCAAGGCTATCTAGAGTCATATGAAAAAATGCTCTAAATCACTACTGATGAGAGAAAGGCAAATTACCATGACTCTGAGGTACAACCTCACACCTATCAGATCTGCTAATATGACAAAAAAGGAAAAGTATGAATGTTGGGAGAGAGATGGAAAAAAGTCGGGACACTAATGAACTGTTTGGTGGAGTTGTGAACTGATCCAACCATTCTGGGGAGCAATTTGGAACTATGACCAATGGTCTCTAAAAAACTGTGCATACCCTTTGATTCAGCAATACTTCTGCTAGGTCTATACCCTCATTTCATGGAGGCTAAGAATTGCAAATCAAGGAGACAGCCATCAATTAGGGAATGGCTAGACAAGCTATGGTATAAGGTCAAAATGGAATATCACCATGCCATAAAAAATGAAACAAGATGATTTCAGAAAAACCTGGAAAGACTTACATGAACCAATGCATAGTGAAATGAGCAGAACTAGGAGAACATTGTACACAGTAACAGCAATATTGTTTGATGAAGAATTGTTAATGACTTAGCTATTCTCAGCAATACAATGATCCAAGAAAATCCCAAAGGAGTCATGATGAAGCAAGTTATCCACCTCCAGAGAAAGAACTGATATTCTTTTAATACAGACTGAAGGGGGTGGTTAGGTGGCTCAGTGAGCAAGAGTGCCAGCCCCAGAGTTGGGAGGATCTGGGATCAGCTCTGGCCTCATATTCTTAACATCCACACAAAAAACTGGCCGCGTAACCTTGAGCAAGGTTAACTTACTTAACCCCAATTGCTTTAAAAAAAATATGCAGACTGAAGCAGGTTATTTTTCACTTTTTTTCTTTCATTCTTTTTCTTTTAAGTCTTCTGATACAAAACGACTAACATGGAAATGTTTTGTGTGATAGCACATATATAACCTATCATTTACCATCATGGGGTAGGGTAAGGGACAGAGGTAGAATTTGGAAATAAGAATTTTTTAAAAATGTTAAAAACATGTTTTAACATGTAATTGGGGGGAAATAAAAGATATATACATACATTTTTTTTTAAGTTTGGGTGATTCCTTATTGCTTGTACGAAAAATACAAACTCATCTCCTTAAAATTTATGCCAATCAAGTTCCAAAATACCTTTCCAGGCTTGTTAATCATTATTATTCTTCAGGCATCCTATATTTCAGGCAAACTGGCCTTCTGTGATCTCTACATAACATTAAATTTTCCATATCCAGACTTTTTCACAGAAGATCACTAATACCTGGAATATATTCCCAATCCACCTCTATTTCTTAAAATCCCTGTATTCTTTCAATCAATTAATCAGTCAGCTTTTTAAAAATGGCTATGATGTACCAGGTTCTATGCTAGGTGCTAGAAACAAAAAGGAAAGTTCCTCTTCCGTGAAAAAGCTCATGGACTTTTGGGAGAACCAGTAAACACACAAACATATACATATTTGTGTAAGCATTAGAGTAAACAAATATGAGATCAATTTCAGGAGCTGCTAGCAGCTGGAAGGATCAGGAAGTGGCCCTGCAGGAGGCGGCTCTGGAGTGTTAAAGGAATCTGGCAGTGCTAAGATGTGGCGGTGGAGAGGGAGGCCGCTTAAAGCCTGGGCAGCCTTCACAAATGAGGAGATGGGAGATGCGACGTCATATGCTGGGGAAAACTGGAAAGAGTGAGAATAGTGTATAATTAATCTGAATAGACAGGCTAGATTCAGATTGTAAAAGGCTTTCAAGGCCAAAAAAAGGATGTTTTTTTTTTCTTTTAAACTAAGGGCAATAAAGAGCTTTTGGAGCATTTTGGTCAGGGAATGACATCGTTGGTTCCATTTGTCACTTCAGGCAGTAATCATTAAAGTGATTCAGTACTGTTCAATAAGTAGGTGATCAGTGGAAAAGACTGGGCAGGTATGAGAATATAGCTTGATAATGTTTGAAAAGCACAAAGCCCCCAGTTATTAGAAAGGATTCACTATTTGGGGGAGAAAATCTACGAGGAAAATAGGACACTGGTATGGAAGAAATTAGGTTTAGATTAACACCACATTATATAGCAAGGAAACCTTCAAATGCATGCAGGTCTAGAATTAAACAAGGACATCATAAACAAATTAGAGGAGCAAAATAGAAAAATACTTGTTAAGATGTATGGAGGCGAAAGATTTGGAACTGACCAACGATAGAGAGGATCACAACAGACAGGATGAACAATTTTATTTACATAAAACTTAAAAGTTCACACACAAACCAATATAATGTCATTACAAATGGAAGGGAGAAAGGTAAATGGGTGAAATATCTTTACAGTAAGTTTTGTTGATAACGATTGCTTATATAAGATATTAGGAATTGATTCAAATCTATTAAACGAAAACCCCAAATTTACTAAGCCAAGAGAGATTAATAGAAAAAAAAATAAAAAATATGAACAGAGTTGTAAAAAGGAAGAAATTGAAGTTATCAATAAAGCATATGAAAAGTATGCTCTAAATGACTAATCATTAGAGAAATTTAAATTAAAGCAACCTCACATCCATCAGGCTGGCAAAGAGGACAAAAGCAGAAAATGACAAACGTTGGCAGGGGAGCATGAAAACAGGAACATTGATGCTCTGTTGTCCAAGCTACAAACTGGTTCAGTCATTCTGGAAAGTCATTTCGAACCATTCCCCAAAGAGTCAGTAAATTGTACATGCCTTTTGTCCTAACAACACTATTAGTAGGTCTATACCCCAAAGATATCAAAGAAAGAAAGAAAGGACCTATGCGTACAAAAATCTTCATAGCAACTCTTTTCATGGTAGCCAAAAATTGGAAACTATGGGGAATGTCCTCTTATTAAGGATCACTAAGTAAATTGTGGTACATGAATATTATGCCATGCCTCAGAAATGACCAGACGGCTACAGAGGAAACTCAGAAGGCTTTCCTGAAGCAATCAGGAGAGCAAAATGAGCAAACTAGGAGAACAATTTATATAAGGATTACCATATTGTATGTAGAGCCAAACATTTTGGAAAGATTTTAGAATGCTGATCAAAGCAAGAATAAACCAAGAGTCCTGAAGACGAGATGAATCACATCCTTCATCTCCTGTCAGAGATGACAGACTTAAAAACTAGAGATGCATTTTGAGGAAAAGACTACATGGACTATGAACGTTCATGATGATGGTTGTAGTGTTTATTTTCTTGTTGTTTTGGTTTGGGGAGACAATGGAAAGAACAGTTTTTAATTTATGTAAAATAAATATATTTTTAAAAATAATTACCTTCCACACCACAAAAAAGAAACAAACAAACAAACCCCCAAA
>NW_027185850.1:652119-689198 GCF_028583685.1 Petaurus breviceps papuanus | reverse complement strand
ACAGTGCTGTTGTTGCAGGGGTCTGGTTCTATGGTTGAACAAATGAATGTACTTTACTTAGATTGGAAACTAATCTACATTTGAGAAGAGGGGCTTTGTGGTGGACTAAATGAAGGTACAGTCTAGGGGTGGAGTAGTATTTAGAACAGGGACTTTGTAATTGATTGAATGATTGGAAGGTCCTGGGGTGGGTAGTACTTGGAGATTATTTCATCACCCTTAGTAAATGCTGTATTTTGAATGATGTCATGTTTTGACCTTCTCTGTTCTTGGTTGGTCACTGAATAAAATATCATTCAATCAATTACAATTCATTTGTTCAACCATAGAACACAAAAAGGTCAAAAGTTCCCCACCCCTGGATCACAACTGAATCTACCCCAGAGTTACATCAAGTTTAAGCACAGCACTTAATACCCAAATGGAGGTCTTTTCTTCATCTTGACAGGAGGCAAGTTCTCAGCAATCTTAGTTCCTGGGGAGACAAGGTTTAGCAAGGCCACAAGATACATTGCCAGTCCCTTCATTAATTCATCCTCTGTCTGTAGAACAGCCCTAGAACCCCTGAAAACATTAGCAAAACCCTCTCCCAGGATTTCTGTAAACATACAACAAGAAAATCCTTCTTCAGGGCTTCTGAACCAACAGAAAGGTTCCCAGACCCCTGCAACAACAGCACTGTCCTTTACCAGTGGACAGTATTCATTCTGTCTGCAGGACAGTCTCCAGACCCCTGCAACAACAACACTGTCCTTCACCAGTGGACAGTATTCACTCTCTGTCTGCAGGACAGTCTCAGGGCTTCTTAACCAAAAGCCAGGTTCCAGGACTTCTTCAACAACAGGATTGTCCTTCACCAGTGGACAAATCTGGCAAAACAACATCAAAACAGACAGACAAAGTACCAGCAAAACAGCCATGTCTCCTCAGTCCTTGGCAGCTCAGGGGGCAGGTCTCAAAAGTCCAGGGCAATTCAAAGTGGCTCCCAGCAATCCTCTCAGTCTCTCTCTGCCTCCACGAGGTGCTGCTTCCAAAAAGTTCTTCTGCCTCTCTCTTGTGCCTCTCCAAATCTACGTCACCAGCTCCTCCCAGTTCAGGACTCCCTTTTCACATCAACAAGTCCATCCCACAGGTGGGATTAACAAGCTCTGGGTTTTAACACAATCAATTTGAAAACCAAGCCAATACAGGGGGGTATATATGTTCCATTACTATCACATTTGTGGGTGAGGATTACTTTTATTTTTGTCTCTTTTATCCCCAACATCTAGCACGTAGCTTGGCACATAAGAAGAGCTTGATAGTTTCATGGTGAATGAATGACTATGAGCTATGGATGAAGGGTGGGAACTAGGCACTCTCTTAGAAGAGGGCCTATATCTTTGTTTCTCAAAACGTGTTATTTTCATGAAGTCAATAAACCTCAGTTGTGGAATATTCTGCTATATCTCTCATCATGCTTCAATATATGTCCTTTATAGGGGAAGAGTTATCAAAAGCAAGAATCCACTAAAACCCTGCCAATCTAACACTGATGCTAAAGCATCTCTCATTAGATTAAGAAATTCATTTTTGACTGGTCGCCAAAGCTGGTCTGAGCTGTGTGTATGCATGTATGTAAGTGTGTATGCATGTATGCATGTATGTGTGTGTTTGCACACATGTGTGTGGATATATCATAAGAGTCATAAAAAGAAACAGTCACACTTATGCTTTCTTAGCACTTTCTCCCTGGCAAGTCCTCTTGAGATATTAATTAGTTAAATATGGCAAGAACAGTGAGAGACATATATGCAGCACGAATAATTTTCAATTTGCAGAGGAAAACAAAGACATTGAAAACTGTACAAATATAGCATTACTTTTCAGGGGCAGTCCTTTGGTAATGAAAGGCTTCACCCTAGGCTCCTAATATTTGTCCTTAGGCGCCTTCCTCTTTTGATTCCTGAGAGTACAAAGAAATCCTCTACTCAAGTTCAACAAATCATCTCCTCATAGAATTTCAGAAATGAAAGGGACCTCAGAGACCATATATTTCAGGGGTTCCCAGATTTACTTGACCTACTGTTCCCTTAAAAAACAAAATTACTCAGTGCCTGGAAATCTACATTCTTTAACTGTTTAAGGCTTTTTAAAAAATTTGTGCCATTTCAAAAATATATAATTAAAAAAAAGATGCATCTTAAATTTAATAATTTATTGTAAATTGGTGGGATTTTTCCTGCATTGAAATTCTGGTGATGCGATATTGTGTCATGTAACTCTATAGTGTCATGTTGTATACAAGTCATTACATGCACATGTTCCTGCCGAGGCATGCTGGAATTCGCAACAATGCAGGACAATCACCTGCCAACACTGGCTTGTTAATACCTGTGGGAGGACTTGACCAACAAATGGGAATAACTGGCATTTTGTGTGTTTATTTGGAAAATAATGCAGTCACTATGACTTTAACTGCTGCACAATAGATGAAACATGCATGCACAGTTTTTCAAGATCTTCTCTCCTTGTTTCCACTGCCCTCTTATTTTTATTCAATGCCCCCTCCAGTTGTATCCAAGGCTATGACTGCCTCCCTGAATTTTTCTAGAACCCTTCGGGGGCAGTATCCCCCACTTTGGGAATGTCTGAGTCCAGTTCAACCCATCCTCTCAAAAGAATTCTTTCTGACCAGTCCTCACCAGCCTTGGCTTAAAAACTTCCAAGGAAGAAGAATTCTTATTTGCTAAATATGTGTCATGAATCAAGGACAATACTAGGCATTCTAGGGGGTAACAGATTTAGAGTGCTGGGAGGAACCTCAGATGATCTCTCACTTCCCAGCTGAGTAAACAGGCCCAGAGAATCTGACTTGCCCAAGGCTATAGGACTAGTAAAGGGTGTAATCCTAACTGTTGCCTCCAAATACTTTGGGCTTTCCATTACAATCCATATCTGTTAAGAACAAGACAGCCCACAAGCTGAGGCTGCTTGCTATCTCTGAAAGAGCTGGGGTTGTGCAGGAAGGTCTGTAAAAAGAATCACATAAATATCTCTACCATGAGGTATGACATTATAAGCACTCTAAGAAGCACAAATTGTCGAGGAGGTTTAAACATCCAGCCAGTCCAAGGCCTCTGAAACATTTCATTGGATGGGCCTTGATGTTTCAATGAGAGTTCAATTGTTTTCAATACAAGAGGGGAATATGCAAGCAAACACAATTCCAATGTTCCTAGCTCAGAATAGTACTGTATGTTTTCTCTTGGATTCATCATTCCAACTGTGCCCATTACTCTTTTGCTAAAAACAATCACAGGGGGAGGAGGGGTGGGTAGGTGGTGCAGTGAATAGAGGACCAGCCCTGGAGTCAGGAAGACCTGGGTTCAAATGCGGACTCAGACACTTAACACAAAAACTAACCATGCGACCTTGGATAAGTCGCTTAACCCCAATTGCCCTCCGAAAAGCAAAAAGCAAAAATAAATAAATAAAATAATCACTGGCTACAAACACTCTCTCCCCTCCCCAGTAACCAACAAAATACCTCAACATTAGCTCAGATATCTCAAATAAAAATTGTCGGTTGAATTGAAATTATAACAAGAGGCACACCAAGCCTACAATTCTTCTAATTTGCCACACATGTTGATTAATATTTTGGTATAACGGGATGGTGATTTATACAGTGCTTTGTAAACCTTCAAGCAGTATATAAATGTGAACCATTACTACTGGTCATAATTTCTCTCCAGTTAAAAGATTTTCTTTTACAAAAATGATTTCAAAGTTTATTATTTTATAAAATAGATACTATTAGTACAAATATCTCCAGGGCCATGGAATGATAGAAATCAGGGTTTCTTCCATCCTAAAACTATCATAATTTTTTTCTGGAGACATGACTCCTAACAGTGAGAGCAAAAGAGGAGGGGAAAAGCTGTTCAAGAGCTGTATGATTTCAAGACAGAGAAGTTCCAGTCTCATCTATATTGCTTATACTCTAGAATGCACCAACTATGACTTTTTGGTTGTCTTAATAAATATGGAAATCTAATTCTAAGAGTGGTCAGGCTACTTCATGATCATTAGATAAGGCCTTGTATATCTTCAAAGGTTATTGAAATTTTTAGTGATCTCTCCATATTATTCACAGTTTTTCTACCTTAGCCATACCAAGGTCTCTAACCAATACATGAATAAGTGATAAGTCATTCTTTGAGAGTCTCCCAATTCAAACTGTATTTCAGAGTCTGAGTAAATATTAAAAGGCTACTAGATAGATCCTGTCTTTCTCCTACATTTTTCTTACCATTTATCCTTTATGACAGTATGACTAAGGTAGGAATACTGTGGATTTTATGGGCTAGTCCCTAAAAATATCAAAATATCAGTATTTTGTAACATACTCACACATAGCAGCATCATGCCTATAAATTATGGCTATTTTCTTCAAGAAAGAAGGATGGGGTAGACATGATGAGCACAAAAATCAGAAAATAAAAGAAACATATTGTATTTTAATGTAAATGAATATAATTTGGAATTTTTACAAATGTACAGTTTACACAAAGTCCTTTTAAAGTAACTATCAAGGGGCGGCTAGGTGGCGCAGTGAATTGAGCACTGCCATGGAGTCAGGAGGACCTGAGTTCAAATCCAGCCTCAGACACTTAAGACTAACTAGTCATGTGACCTTGGGCAAGTCACTTAACTCCAATTGCCCTGACCCCCCCCTCCAAAAAGCAAAAAAATAAAAAGTAACTATCAAAATAAATGTCCAAATGAATAAAAATCAGAAGATAAAATATACAAGTGAGTCTACTCTGACTTGGGTGTGCTAACCAAGCTACTGACGTTGAAAAATGAGAAAGAGATACAAAAAATGATAGACAACACTATTCTGCATCAAACTATCTTTCCAGGAATGCAACTGACCATTTTCTCCTTCCTCAAACCTTCCACAGCTTCTCTGTACCCAACCCTCTCAGAGGAGAACCAGGTTTTCTATTTCAGTGACAAAAGGGGACCATTTGCAAAGGGCTCTCTCTTCTCATCAAACATTACCCAGTTGTCTTCTGCCACCACGTCACGATCACATGAAGAAGGGCCCTTCTCCTTGCCAAGGCAAAGCCCTCCACACACACAAGGGATGCCACTCCATCCTCCCTTCTCCAACAGCTTGCCCCCTCTTTCATCCTACCTCTTACGATTTCTTTCCCCAATTACTTTTTGTCTACTGTCTGCTTCCCTACTGCCTACAAACATGTCCAGGTTTCTCCTGTCCTCCACACCTCTCAATTGATCTATCCTTTCTCACTCTGTCCTATGTCTCTGCTCCATTTCCTGGCCAACCTCCTTGAGAAGACTGCCTAGAGCAGGTACTTCCAGTTCTTTCCGACTTACTCTTTTCTTAATTCTTTGCAGTTTGGCTGGTAACTTCATCATTTCATCAAAAGTGCTCCCTTCAGTTTGCCAATGATCTCTTAATCATCCACTCCAACAGCCTTTTCTCAATCCTCATTCTTCCTTGCCTTTCTGCACCCTTTGACTGGATCCATCTCCCTTCTCTGTACTTTTATCTTTTGGGTCTCCTACTCTCTAACAGCACCTTCTCTGTCTCTTTGGCTGTATCTTCATCCCACACTCCATGCACTAACTTAGGGGGTCCCCCAAGGCTCTGCCTTGCACCCTCTAATATTATCCTTAGTGATCTCATCAGTAAGTTTCCACAGCAATCTCCTGGTTTCAACAATCATCTCTATGCAAAGGACTCTGAGACTTACTGCCCAGCCCTGACCTCTCTCTAGACCTCAGTCTCACGTCCCTAAGTGCTGCGCTGTCATGTCATTCCTGTTCAACTGTCTGTGACCCCGGAAACCGTGTCGTTCCTCACTGTAACAACAATCACACTGGCATACTCAGGATGGAGACCAGTGCAGGTTCTTTCATCTGCTTTCCTTTTTTTTTTTCTTTTTTAAATTAAATTTTATGTTTATTTGTAGTTTATATCATTCATTTTCACAAGATTTTGAGTTATAAATTTTCTCCCCATTTTTCCCCTACCCACTACCCCAAAACAGCGATCCCACTGAATATCCCCTCCCCCAATCTGCTCTATCCCATATCTTCTACCATCCCCCCTCCAACTTTCCAGTAGGGCTGAGTGGATCTCTATGCGCCAGTGTCTGTGTATCTTATTTCCCATTACATGTAAAATAAAATAATCATAATCATAAAAATAATATATATTTTAAACATTTGATTTAAAAACTTTGAATTCCAGATTCTTTCCCTTCCTCCATCGTTACCCACCCTTACTGGGAAGATAAACACTTCAATATAGGTTGTACATGTGTAACTATGCCAAGCATTTCCATAGTGGATTTTTGTGAAAGACTTACTATATTTCCCTCCATCCTATTCCACCCCCCCCCACTTGCTCTATTCTCTACTTTGATCCTGTTCCTTTTCAAAAGTGTGTGCTTCCAACTCCTCCCTTCCCCAAGCCTACCCTCCCTTCCATCATCCCCCCTCTCATCCCCTTCCCCTCTATTCTCCTGTAGGGTGAGATAGCCTATTTAGTGTTTATGTCATTCCCTCCCTAAGCCAAATTCAGTGAGAATAAGGTTGACTCATTCCCTTTTGCCTTCTGTTCTTTTCCTCCATTGCAACAGTTTTCCCTTGCCTCTTATATATGAGATAATTTACCCCATTCTGTCTCTCCCCATCTCCTCTCATTATATTCCTCTCTCACCTCTTAATATCACCTTTTAAGTATCATCCCTTCCTATTCAATTGGTCTTGTGCCCTCTGTCTATGAATAACTGTACACATATATACACACACTCACATATGTATTCATATGCCCATATACCCTCCTATATAAACATATACATATGTATACATATATATATACACACTTACACATGCATATATACATATATATACACACATTTCTATTCCCTTCAACTATTTTCATTCTGAGAAAAGTTTCATAAGTAACAATTATCATTTTTCCATATAGGAATGAAAATAGTTCAAAATTAATGAGTTCCTTATGATTTCTCTTCCCTGTCTACCTTCTCATGTTTCTCTTGCTTTTTGTATCTGAATGTTAAATTTTCTTTTCAACTCTGGCTTTTTCATCACGAATGCTTGAAAGTCCTCTATTCCATTGTATGACCATATTTCCCCTGAAACATGATATTTAGTTTTTCTGGGTAGGTGATTCTTGGTTTTCACACCAGCTCCTTTGCCCTCCGGAATATCATATTCCAAGCCCTTTGTTCCCTCAGTGTAGAAGCTGCCAGATCCTCTGTTATCCTGATTGTGTTTTCACAATATTCAAATTGTTTCTTCCTAGCTGCTTCTAGTATTTTCTCCTTAATCTGGGAACTCCAGAACCTGGCTATAATATTCCCAGGATATTTTGGGGGGATCATCTTTGGGAGATCATTGGTGGATTCTTTCAACCTCTATTTTGCCCTCTGGTTCTAAAATATCAGGGCAATTTTCCTTGAGAATTTCTTGAAGGATGATTTCTAGGTTCTTTTTTTGATCATGGCTTTCAGGTAGTCCAGTCATTTTTAAATTATCTCTCCTGCATCTATTTTCCAGGGCAGTGGGTTTTCACAGTGAGATATCTTGCATTGCCTTCTATTTTTTCATTTGTTTGGATCTGTTTAATAGTATCTTGATTTCTCATAAAGTCACTAGCTTCTGTTTGTTCAAATCTAATTCTGAAGGAAAGATTCTCTTCAGTGCGCTTTTGAGATTCTTTACCCATCTGGCAAATTCAGCTTTTTAAGGCATTCTTCTCCTCATTAGCTTTTTGAGCTTCTTTTGCCATTTGAGTTAGTCTGTTTTTTAAAGTATTATTTTCTTAAGTCAGGTTGTTGATTATCATTTCACAATTTTCTTGCATTGTTCTCATTTCTCTTCCCAATTTTTTGTTTACTTCTCTTATTTGGTTTTCAAAATCCTTCTTAAGCTCCATTATGGCCTGTAACCAGCTCATATTTTCCTTGGAAGCTTTTGGTACAGGAGTTCTGACTTCATTGTCTTCCTCCTGTTCCATTCTTTCATCCTTTTTGTCCCCAAAATAGGAGTGTAAAGTCAAATTGCTGTGCTTGTTTTATTTCCTTTGCTTGCTCATGTTGCCACTCAATTACTTGACTTTTGAGCTTTTTGCCACAGTAGAACTCTGCTACCAGAGAGGAGAATTTTGTCCCAAATTGCTGGGGTTTTCTCAGCTGCCAGAGCTGCCCTCTCTGAAGCCTACAAACACTCTGGCAAATTGATCACACACCCCAGGACGTCCACCCAAGATAATGATCTAGATCCAACAGGTTAAAGCAAGAGTGATTATCCCTCTGACTGGTTGCTTGCTCCCCCTACAATCTACAGGCCAGGAGCTGAAGCTGCCACACAGTGGCAGCTGCACAGCTGCCATGCCTCAGCTGTTCTCTGTCCAGGGGGCAAAGGCTGGACCCCACTCCCAAACTCCCTGTTCCCAAAGTCCACACTGCACTGACTTCTAACTTTGTCCTTAGCATCTATGGATTGGTAATTCTGGAAACTGCCACAGCTGCTGGTGATCTGAAGTCCCTCCAGCCAGCAGCTGGTTGTGGCTGCTCTGAGGCTAAAACGTTTGGCTCATGCAGGGCTGGGCTGGGCTCCCAGAGCCTGTGCTGGCCCCTTCTTGCCGGCCTGCTGGGCAGTCTTCAGCGGGAGGTTAGCTTGTCTCTGTCACTTTTAGGGTTCTGTTGCTCCAAGGTTTGCTTAGAATAATTTTTTACACAAATTGGAGGAGGTGGAAGCGGAACTCATGTTTCTACTCCTCCATCTTGGCTCTGCTCCCGATATACTTTTCTAAATCAAAGCAACTTTAAAGGTGTTAACAATCTTATATATATATATATATATATATATATATATATATGTATGTATACACACACACATATATACACATATATATTTATTTATTATATTTTTTATTTTTATAAACTATACATATATAAACTTTTATAAATTATTCATTATCATTTACATATAAATTGTTCTTTTGTTATTTTTATATATAAATGATATATAATTTTTATTAATTAAATACATATATTTCCCTTCGTTCAGAGGAAAAATTCAGCACCTGCACTTTAGAGAAAATGCAAACAAATTATAAGCAGAGAAAACAGCACTAATCAACAGACAGAACCAGCTGTCTAACCATAGCAATACATACCTAGTCACCAGAGAGGGAAGAGAAACACATGGGTTTTCACAGCTAGGATGTTCCTTACTGGTCCCCAAGAGGCTGGTCTGGCCAAAGCACAGGAACACTGCCTGCTACAAACACCCTTGCCCAGAATGCCTTAATCATCCTTAGTGTCCACCCTCTGAGCTGCCCCATTTGTCTTGTATATCTCCCACACACAGCTGCGGACACACTGCCTCCTCCATCAGACTGCTAGCTCCTTGAGATCAGGCAATTTTTTTTTTTTTGCTTTCATTCATATCCACAAAGCTTAGTACAGTGCCTAGGACACAGGAGGAGCTTAATGAAGGTGAGATCACTCACTGCAGCACTGAACTATCTTACAGGCTCTCAACCAATAAGACATCCTTCACCCTTGCAAATGTCAAAACCATGCAAAGTTTGTGAAAGGAGAAATGGGAGAACTCTGTTCCATGGTCTGGAAATAATGATTACCCGGGAACTGAGAGAGGTGTTCTGAAACGAACAAGGGAGGAGTCCAGAAGGGAATCTAACGAGGTCTTCCCAAGGATGCTCATGAATTCCCCATGGTCTTATTTCATGGAGGTTATTGAGGGACCTACAATAACAAAGCGATTCAGATGCACATGTTAAGGACTCCCGGTTACCAGGCACTGTACAAGTTTCTGGGGATACAAAGAAAAAGATGTCGGTCCCTTGCCTTCAAGATCCTTACATTCTGATTAAATGAGGTGGAGGCTTGGTCTTCAAAACTTGGATAAGACGAGCTTGAAATGATGACATGGAGTTCAACATTGGTGAAAAGGATCTTCAGAATTCAAGGAAATTGTTGGTCATGGTAATTATTCAGTGAGTACAAAGAATAAGCATATACTTTTTAGAATGCATTGTGCAGTACTCTCAAAAGATTGACAAAGCATTATCTGTAAAGGGCTTCAAATTAACATATTAATGAAAGTTTTCAGACATTATGGGAGAGCTGAGGTTTTTACGGTAATATCTAATGTGCCATTAATAACGTGTAAAATGCATAAGCATGAAGGACAGAAATTTTAAAGGTCTATACTTCAAAGAGTTATTAGTTTAAGAGACTGCAGCTCAGCTATTATGTATTTAGAAATTAGGTCTACTTGTCTCCCAGAGAAAATGATTAGGACATTGTAGCCACTACCTTTCATTCTGCCTTTCTAATAACAATGAGAAATGTACACAAAAGTATAAAAAAAAGCAATAATTACAAATAGTGAAGGTAAGTAAAAAGATAAAAGGAATATGGCAGCAATAAGAAAATGCTCTTTAGGGGGTAAATCCTTTGTAAATTTATGGCATATGAAAGAACAAATCCATTGAAAGTGAAAGTGTTCTGGATTTTCATTCCTTTGGGACCCTGACCCCTTCTGACTTTTCTTGTCTTCTGTCACTCTCCTCTTGTCCACAGCTTCCTCGATTCCAGACACAATGGCCCACTTGTGTCCCTCATACATACTTCCCCACTTTCCATCTCCCTGTCTCACTTTGTATTGGTTGTTCCCATACCTAGAATATTCTCCCTTCTCATACTACCCCACCTGCTTAGAATCCCTGGTTTCCTTCCAATACCAGCTCAAATACCACTCCTGGTAGGAGGCATTTCCCAGCCCCAGCCCCACCTCCAGATGCTGAAAGCTTCCTGCTAATATTTCTTTCCATATATTCTGGTTTATGTCTTAGGTACCTATCAATTTACATTATCTCTCCCTTATTAGAATAGCAGCTCCTTGAGCATGGGCTGCTCTGGCTTGGTGTTTCTCCCAGGACTGAGCACAGCAGCTGGAATATGCAAGCCCTTAATAAATGCTATGCTGGCATAGATACTACCCATATTCAGCATGAAGTTCTATAAGCTGCACACACATGCAGCTCATCTCTGTAAAACCGCTCTTCCTTAATGAGACTTTAGTAATAGGTGACTAGATCATATGAAGTGTCTGGTCCAAGCAATTAAAAATCATTTCACTTATACTATCTCTTTATTTCCCCGACATTGGTGACATAGCCTCATCTTGCTTTTGGAAAACCAGAGCCACACGGAGAAACTATTCAGAAATTCCAAGCCCACTATACATTCCTTCAGAGCTCTGATTGGCTAGAGCACTAAAACTCATCTTCAACAAAATGTATGGCAAGTCCTAAAAGAGGTGGGAGCACCAGAACATCTTCCTTTTTTTTTTTTTTTACCAAAGAACCTATATGTGCATCAAGAAGCAATAATGAGGATCGAACGTGGAACAACTGATTGGTTTAAGATCCAGAAAGGAATACGACAAACCTGAATATTGTCCATCTATGTGCAGAGCACATTATGTGAAATGCCGCACTGGATGAGTCCAAAGTTGGAGTTCAGGTCACCTGGAGAAACATCAACCATTTCAGAGATGCAGAATAATACTACTGATGGCAGAAAGTGGAGAGAAACCAAGACACTTCTTGATGAGGGCAAAAGACTGAATATAAAGAAACAAACAAACAAAAAAGCCCAGAAACATTGAGATCTTGGCCACAGGTCCCATCACTTCCAGGAAAACAGAGGGAGAAGAATGGAAGAAGCGTCAGATTTTATATTCTTGGGCTCAAAGATCACTGCAAAAAAGTGACTACAGCCATGAAATTCAAAGTTCCTTTCACCTTGGAAGGAAAGCTATGGCAAATCTGAGCAGCATATTAAAAAGCAGAGACTGCCTTGCCAACAAAGGCCCATGCAGTCAAAGGTATGGGTTTGCCAGGAGTAATTCATGACTGGGAGAGCTGGACTAGAAGGAAAGCTGAGTGTGACAGAACTGGTGCTTTCAAATTGTGATGCCAGAGAAGACTTTTGAGAGTCCCTTGGACAGTAAGGAGATTGAACCAGTCAATAATTAAAAAAAAAATCAACTCAGGCTCTTTAGTGGAAGGTCAAATACTGAAATTGAAGCTTAAATACTTTGACCACATAATAAGATGGGATTTGTTGGAAAAGACCCTGATATTGGGCAAGATTGAAGGCAAAAGGAAAAGGGGACAGCAGAAGGCTAGATGGATGCATAGTGTCATGGAGACAATAAGCAGGAACTTGGACAGACTTCAAGAGACAGTGGAGGGTAGGAGAGTCTGGCATGCTCTGGTCCAGGGGTGGGGAGCCTGCAGCCTCAAGGCCACATGTGGCACTCTATTTCCTCAAGTGGGGCCACATGTAGCCTCAAGGCCACAGGTTCCCTATCACTGCAGTCTGGTCTAGTGGGTCACAAAAAGTCGTACTGAACAACGGAAGGACTGAACAACCACAAAAGGCTCATTTCAAACAAATAAGGACAAAAGAAAAATCAAATGCAATTGAGGTTTAAAAACTTATGGAATCCCTGAGGTTCATCCAACAAACAGGCCACAACAAAAACACTAGCCCAGACACAGGCTTTGCCAGAACCAACTCACACCCCAAAGCCTATGAGCTAAAGAATGGGGAATTCTCATTGATTCAGCAAGTTTAATTCAACTTTCTTCTATCTAAGCAAGCATAACCTGCTCTACAACCAGTTCAAGGCTTCTCTCTCAAGTCCTCCATCTGTTTCTCCTCACCTTTCTCTTCCTTTGCACTTGTCTATCATGAGAAAGGAGTCATCAGGATTGATGAGAAGAATAATTCTGTTTTATTTATTCCTTCCCATCAAAATCTGCCCAGTGTAGACAGGGTAGAAAGGGGAGGGGGGGCAGTCATCAAGAGGAGTTCTGAAGTTCTGAATGAAAGTGGTGCTGATTATTGGTACTTCCCAGAAATACCCAGTAATGCATGTGGGCTCCCTTGTCCATGTTTCTCCAGCTCCCTTCCCTATGTGCATGTTTCAATTCAAATAAATTAAGCAATTAAGGCAATACTGATGAGCACCATTAGTAACTAAGGTAGGGAAGGAAGGTGAGACAGAGAGGGAGGAGAGAGAGAGAGAGAGAGAGAGAGAGAGAGAGAGAGAGAGAGAGAGAGAGAGAAAGAGAGAGGAAAGGGAGGAAAAGAGAGGAGAGGAGAGGAGAGGAGAGGAGAGACACAGAGACAAAGCTTTGTATCAGAAGCTAGAGAAGATACAAAGTCTGGATCAGAGAGAAGACATCGTTCTTCTTCTCAGGGGAATTTATAGATTATTGTCATTGTCCTCTAAAGGATAATCATTCTACCTAATTCTTGGCATAATAGCAGGTTAAATCAGCAAATGCTTATTAAATGCTTACTGTGCACCAGGCACTGGGCTAAGCATGAGGGTACAAAGATAAGTGAAAACGGTCCCGGCCCCCCAAGAGCTTATGGTCTAATGAAAGAACACAACATGCAAATGACTAAGGATCAACAAGATATATGTGAAGGATAAATTATACATAATCTTAGGGGAAAGTCAAGGAGATGCATTAACATGAGGCATTTTATTCCTGTATCGGGGGCAGGGAATGAACATTTATGTAGAGACTCCCATGTGCCAGGCAGTGTGCCAAACAAATGCTTTATAAATATTATCTCATTTGATCATCAGAACAACCCTGGGAAGGAGCTGCTTGTTTTTATCCCCATTTTGTAATTGAGGAAACTGAGGCAGAGGTGAAAGTACTCGCCCAAGGTCACACAGTTGGTGAATGTCTGAGGTTGGATTGGAGTTCAGGTCTTCCTGACTCTCTTTGTTGTGCCGCCTAAGTGCCTGCAAGCCATGAGCATGATGGCGAGGATCAGAGTCACACATATACACATACACATAATGGCAGCTTCAGACTCAGCCTTGTCCTCATGCACACCGAACAAATGACATTTCTTCAAAGATGATTAAACTTACTTCCCCCCAATTGGTGACATCTATTCTAAGCAAACATTTGACGCCATAATGATGCAGCCTCTATCTGACTGCTCTAAGACTCATCAGGACTTTTGCATGAAATAAAATTTCATATGTAAAACACGGAATATCCACCTTGGGCATGTCACTGCTTTGAGCTAGCACAGCCTGACCTTAAATTATACAGAATTATTCTGGTAAAGCTTCGTGTGAAGGGAAAGTTTCCAAGTAACATAATATCACTTTTTTTATTTCCCTTAAATATGTTCTCACACACAGAAAGCTCAAGCTCAAATAAACATCACCTTTAAGAGCCTAAGAGCCTGGGATGGAAGAGGGCTGCCTGGCTGGCTCCAGGACTCAGAAAAACTTTTAGAATCCTTGGCCTGTATACAACACAAACAATGTTCCTGTTAGGGTGTTATTAAAATTGAAGCAATACAAAGACATTAGGAATCGCCTCCACATTGTGTAAATCTTTCCGATCCACAGTAACAATATGGTCCTGGGTTAGACTAAGGTTCTTCCTGCCTTGGCCGCCAATGAGACTGATCATAGCAGAGTCCTGAAGGAGATTTCAGTGGGTTGAATTGGCTTTTATTATATTTTATTATTAATAAAAATTAATTTTATTATTGGTTTTTGTCAACATCACTTTTCATCACAGGGGAGTCAGAAGATACACTTGGCAACCCCAAATTAGTGTAAACACTAGACGGTGTTTCCAGGCAAGATTGGCTGCGTAGGTGTGGGAATAAACTTCACCTCAATATTTTAGAGGTTTGATGACTCCTCCAAAAACATGCCTTTCTCTTCCCAGAGGAAAGAACTATTCCTAGATGATTGCCTTTGTCAAGTCTCTAAAGGCTTGAGTGGAGAAATAAAGTGTCTTTAATTAAGATAACATGGCAGCAAACCTGCCACCCTGGGGGGTGTCCAGTGGATTTCTCAACCAAAGAGACCCATGATATTGCTTTTTCTTGTTTTAGGAGGAGAGGGGGGAGGAGACAGTAGGAGGTAGCAGGACTGGTCATGAGACCTCAGTGGCCCTTGGCACCTGGGTAAGGAAAGCCATTTCATTCTGGCTGTTTTGCCCTTCATGCCATGAATACCAATGGAAGGGCTCAAGGACACTAGAAGCTGAGATGCAACCTAAGATAAGTTTCTTTAAAAGGTGGGTGGGAAGACTTAGGGTGTGGTTCAGCTCAACCTAATCAAGAATAAATATCTTGGGGGCAGCTTGGTGGTGCAATGGATAGAGCACCGGCCCTAGAGTCCTGAGGACCTGAGTTCAAATCAGGCCTCAGACACTTAACACAAAAACTAGCCATGTGACTTTGGGCAAGTCACTTAACCCCAATTGCCCTCCAAAAAACAAAATAAAAAGAATAAACATCTTGAGGAGGAATGTAAGGACATTCCTGAACTTCAGACATTACTAGGATCATCAAAGGCAGTGGCAGTCCACAGTGCATGTCCAGTGACAAATGTCTGTCATTATATTAACAGCTTTGTCCCCATCTTTCTCTACTTGGCATGCTCAATGAGAAGCCTCAATTAAATGACAGCATGGGGGGGGGGGGAGGAGAGAAGGTTGACAACCTGCTGTCCATACACTTCCTTCCTCATTCCCTTCCTCAGACCACTATGACTACAGAAGACTCATGGTGTTTCACTGCTTTTGTATTTTTTATTGTTTTATTTTATTTGGACCATAAGGGACAGAAAGGGGAAAGAAAAAGGAAGGGAGGAAGGGAGGAGGGAAGGAAAGAGAAAGGGAGGGAGGAAAGGGATGGAAAGAAAAAGGGAAGGAGGGAAAGCAGGTAGAACCTCAAAAAAGCAGGAAGGAAAAATTATCAAGAGACCAAAAAGGTCAATAGACATTTATTAAGCTCGTACTATATGCCAGGTACTGTGCTAATCACTGGACCACACCAAAATGAAGAAATGGTATCATAAAACTGAAAATAAACTGAAAACTCCCAGTGAAAAAGAAAATAAAAAATTATCAGAGGCCCCATGTAAAATGTATAAAAATCAAGACACTACAAAAAGGAAGAAATGAGGAAATGGGAAATCAAATCTCTTTGGTTTTATTTTTATTTAAGGGGGAAATTAGGAGATCTGGACTGAAATAAGAGGTGGAACTAGGAGCTCTTAAATAATTCATCGAGAGAACAGAGAGAAGCCACTTTTGAACCCATGACAGCAAATCTCTCTACAAAGCTAACCATTCTGGAAAACGAGAGGGGCAAACATGGTTTCTGATGGGAAGGCGAAATGGCTAAAGTCCACAGGTGTGGGCAGCCTCTCTGAAAGAATTATAAACACTTCACATTATGAACAGTTCCAATTCTATTCGAGGAGCCTTGACTAATGACCTACTGTGTGCCAGGCACTTTCACGGGCACCCGAGATAAAAGAACAAAACATCCCTGCTCACAAGGAATTCAACTTTCTATTGGAGGAAACAACATTCACCCAAAAATGAAAGCCAACATCTGGGCACAGACATTCATGGGCAGGATCCAATGAGCTTCAGGTAGGAGGCGATCCTGAGGCTAAGCATGGAGGGCAGGTGGCACTCCAAGGTCCGGGGCTCGGGAGCCCCATTCTGATGGAGACAGCCAGCAAATGGCAGCCCAAGGAGGAGGCAGGGGCGAGACAGGAAGGTACAGGGGAGGGAGGAAGGGAAGGGGTTCTTTTTGGAGCTTTGAAAGTCTGGGGCAGAGCCTGGAAGTGAAAGGAGGGAGGCTGGCCTAGGCCCATCCAACAAAAGGAAGGGAAGAGGAGAATGGGAGAAGATGGGCCTGCCTGGAGGCTGCAGGTCTTTGGGAGAGAGATCCTAGGGGTGGGGAGGAAGGTCCAGGATGATACAGCAGGCATTAGATCGTTGTTGTATTTTTTCCCCAGGAGGAGAACAATGGGCATTAACACTGGAACCCGCCCTGGAACTGGATGGGGAAGGAAGGGTCACACCCCCAGAGCCTGTTTCTTCCCCCTCTAGGTACCAAGGAGTCACCAGAACTTCTTGAAAAGCAGAGTGCAGGGTCAGGCTTGTGTTTAGGATTTCTAAATCAAAATAATCAACCTGCAGAGTATGAAAACCTTAATCTCAGGGGGGAAAACCCCAACAATCTAGTGATGAAAAGCCTACTGTGAACGACAGGAAATCATTGAAGGAAATTTACCTGAACTTCTAAAAAACAAATGTCGTCGTAATTTATATAACACAGTTTAAACTTCAGAACTCCAATTCTGAACAACAAATAGTGTTAAGTAATCAAGAGAAATGTCTTTAGCTATCAAGGAAAACCAGTTTAAATACCAACATGATGGAATTATTTATATATCTATATGGCATGTTAATGTTTGCAAAGAACTTTAAGAATATCACTTTACCTTATCCGCACAGAACTGTGAGGTAGCTACTATTATTGTTGCCCTTTTAAAAAGGAGGAAACTGAGTCAGGCAGAGGTGAAGTGACTTACCCAGGGTCACAGAGAGAATGTGTCAGAGGTTAGATCTGAACACCTGCCACTCGGCCATCTGGCAGCTTCTATCATGGCCCAGAACTAAGTGTGCAGAAGGAAGAGAATGTCACATGGTAGTTCAAAAATCAAACAGAACTAGATGCAACATATAACATAGGCTGTTATCTGTCAAGGAAAACTCATTCACACAGATCAGGCCACTCATCCTCTGCAAGAAAACCAGAGCTTAGAATGCACCACTCTGAAATGACCAAGTCTGAGGATTCAGCTTTAATTCCCCTTTAAATTAGGGGAAATGTTTAAAATGGAGAGAGTGAGGCCAGACCAGCTTAAGCTGTTGGTGGAACTATGAATTCTTATCCTTGGATGCCCTGCCTTTATCTGGGCCAATCCCTTCATTCTCCAGATGAGGAAGGGAACCCTTTCCAAGGGTAGGTCAGAGTCACATATTTAGTGACACGTACATGGCAGGTCAGGTACTGGGACTCACATCCTGCGACCCCAAGTTCAGAACGTGCTTGATCCCACGAGTAAGTCAGCCATTGCTAAAAAGCAATTTAGAGTTATCCAAGAAACGTCATTTAGTTCATTATCCTATAACTGAGAAATCTCCTAGCCAGGTGCGAGAGTATACAGTCCTGCCCCGGACAACTCCCCACCACTCTCAGATTCAGTGCATTATACAGCAAGTCTCAAGTGCATTGGAAACGTTCAGTGGCTGCATCTGTTTGCACAGCCACCTCACACAATTCATCCCAGTGTTCAGAAAAATTGACGTTATTAGATAAATTATATATAAATACTTTTGCAGACAAAATTCAGATTATTGTCGGATTAAACCATCTTGTTGAATGCATAAACATGTCACAGGTTTTGGTTTTTAGTTTTTTAGGGGCATTTCTACTAGATTCCTTGGATATCTTCATTATGACATCTCTTTCTAGTGCATGTTAGTTGGCATTTACTGGGCATTAGGTTATTATTAGGTTATTTTGAAATGTTACTTGAAGAATACATTTTCAAAACATTATTCTGTGACAGAATTCAGGCTTAGGTTATTATTTCAAAATGTACCTTTGAAGAATATATTTCCAACACAGTACTCTGAAATAGAATTGAGGCCATCAAACTTTTAAAAGTTTCTCTTTTGTTTTGTTGCCCAAGAATGTGCTTGATATCCATGTGTCTTAGCTAAATTGCCATTGCAATATAGAACCAGTGAGACATGAATACAGCATCTTACATTTACAGAAATATCTCGCATCTGTGCTTAGCTTAATAGAAAACCATTCAGTGTTCTTAAAGCTTAGACCAAGGAAAATCTTTCTGAATAACAACAGATTTCTTAGGCAAAATGTTTTTGGGTTTTACTTTTCATTTGCCTTGATGGGGTATTAAAGATAAAACAGGGTTATTAACAGAATCAAATAAGAATCACAATCATGAAACATTTTCCCAAGAAACTTCTCTTGAATATATTAGAGTATGCTGGCTTAAAAAAGATTTTGATCAAATGTTTCACTGGGTAGAACCAGTTCCCCAGACTCGCCTAGATGCACCTGTGATTACTTTCCAAAAAGCTACTGCGTACCATGCAGACTCAAAAAAATAGTATTTTCTTCATTAACAAAGTTAAGTATGGTCCTACTAATGCCAGGAGACAACAACGGACTTGTCCTTTGACTCAAATAACACAAGAAGAGGATGTAAAAGTGAGAAGGGCTTAGAGGCCATTTCCCATGATCAAGTATCCCAACTACAGGTACATGATCATCATAAGAATTGTTCTCATGACAGGGGTAACAATGTTTCTTCATCCAATGGGTGAAAGGGTATTGACAGGTGTTCTCTGAACATGTGACAAAAGGGTTCAAAAAAATCACAGCAAAGCTACTAACCAAGACCAGACTTCATTTTGCAGAGAAGTACTGAAGACTAAGAAGAACAGACCACTGAGAGGGTTGGTGAGATGCAAGTGGAAACAGTTTATCCAGGATGACTGCCTCTGAATGACTGATTCAAGGGTGGATTCTGTATTTGCGTCAACTCAACAAAGAAATGTCAGACAAATGACTGAGACCTGAATGTGTGTTTACTGAGACAGAGGAGTTTCTATGACAGTAACTGAAGATCAGGCCATTGACTGCTGTCCTGAAAGAGAACAGATTTTTGTTATTGCTATTGTTGTTCTTAAATTAATTCAGATTCTGCAATGAATGAAACGATGGAAACGTGTCACTGTAGGTGCAAAAAATTAGCACCTATATGAGACCAGGAAAATGATTAGTGACTAACCAGCATTACACACCAAAAGCTTGATATACTTAATAAACAGGTTAACAAAACCCTGTATTTCAAGTACAAATTCCAAAAATTCTTTGAGAATTATTGAAACCAAAATATTATTAAGAATTGAACTATGACCCCAAATGCCTGGATGGAACACTGACCCATAACATTCAAGAGCAATGTGTTTGCTTAAATATGTCACCATATTAAAAATTCATAAACTTCAAGCTACATGAAATGAAAAAAAATACTTTCAAAACAGAGAAACCTAGAGGTGTCAGTTGGAAGTGGGTGTGAACAGGACACGTGACACGTTAGGAGTAATGAAGGATGCATCATCCCTATCATCCCGGCTCCAAAGGGATCCAGTATGCTCTCAGCGAGTCTGTAGGAAAGGAGATGGCAGCAAAACCCTCTGATTCAAAATCGAAAAGCAGTCAACTATCCATCACTGCCACGTTGTAGTCATTGTGGTTTCAGTGGTATTCAACTCTTCATGACCCCATTTGAGGTTATCTTGGCACAGACATTGGAGTGTTCTGCCATTTCCTTCTCCAGCTCATTTGACAGAAAAGAAAACTAAGGCAGACAGGGTGAAGTGACTTGCCCAGGGTCACACAGCTAGTAAGTGTCTAAGGCTGGGTTTGAACTCAGGTCTTCCTGACTTCAGGCCCTGGCACTCTTATCCACTGCACCACCTAGGTGCCCATCTCTGCAATAATCTCTAGAATATTAAATGAAAAAGATAACTAGCAAGAGAGCTCAGACTATTTCCAACAGAAAAGATAGAAGACAATAACAGCCAACAGAGGTAGACCTCTGAATGGAGGCATATGGAGAGTTATGACGCTAGAGTGGAATCAAACAGGCCCCCATCAGGTCTATCCCATTTGAACCCAATCAAAACTATGAAAACGAACAAGAGTCAAGCTAATGGGTGAGTCTTGGATTGATTTAAACCTATAGACAAATGCCAATGTAGACAGAATCCTAGGTGTCATTCCATAAAGAATTATGGAAAAATACAAATGGAATAAGCCCTTCTTTGATAACAAAAGCCCCTGGAAAACACTGCATTCTATTCAGTTTGAGATGTCTGCAGCATACAAGACACTGTGTGCTGAACATGCGCGTCCTCAGGAAGTTCCTAATCACAGACGGGAATGAAAATGAACACAGAAAGACAAAACAAGGCAGAAGACGCTAAGTAAAGAAGAGATGTCCAGCAGGGAAAGATCCATTGAGCTGGGAGTGTGGAATTAAGGCTCCCTGAGGAGGTGCTGACCATACTGGGCACTGGTGGAAGGGAAGTGTTTCAGTCCATGGAGACTGTGGGGAAAAGGAAGGGAAGGATCATTGATTAGGCACCTTCTTCTGTGTGACAGGCACTGTGCTAAGTGCCTTACAAATATTGGTCCTCACAATAACCCTGCGAGGTAAGTGATCTTATTCCCATTTTATAGTTGAGAAAACAAATAGAAGTTGTAACTTACCCAAGGTCACACAGCTAGCAAGAGTCCAGTGCTCTGACCTTTGCACAACCTAGCTATCTAGGGTTAATGAAATGTAGAGGAAATGAGCCTGCTATTTAAGGTTCATTTAAAAATGTGTGTCCAAGTCTGTGCACACATGGTCCCTTCAAAAGAGTCAATGTTTGGAAGTTTTATTTATTGTGTAATGGTTTTTTAATTTTACATCATTTTTATTTTTTAAAAAAAGGTTTTTTGGGCAATCTCACAAAGGGATGAAATGTGTCTGTATTCTAAGACAGGACTGGATTTTATAAAGTCATTGGTAGGAGTTGTTAATTAACTTTAGATGAAGCCATACTTTAATATCCAAAGCTTCTACATAAATCGCAGAATTTAGGCCACAATCCTGACATGCTCTACTCACCTGCCTTGCCTGAGAAGCAATGTAGCAATGCTAAAATATCCACAATTCCACCATCGGTCCACCACAACCTTCCAGCTCCTTTTGTTTTCTTTGAGAAAAGATTCCTAGTTGTATGAATGGGATTTTCTCTAATTATGTGTGTTTTACAGTCAAGTATCTGGAACATGTGCATTCTGAAAAGTCAAGCTTAAGTAGTATTTATAAATGATGAATTGAGAAATATTCTTCAATATTATAAAAATAATAGAATGGTAGAAAATAGTATTCAGAGTTACATGAAAGAGACTAGTAATGGTGTAACCATCACAGCTCAAAAATGAGATTTCAAAATTTTCCCTGCGGGAAATACAAAGGTAATTTACTTTATGCGATAGATTAAATTATGTGTTTCTCTAAAGCTACAAGAAAAATAAATGTTAATATACTGATGCAGGTTCATATTTAAAGGAAAGTTTTCATATTCCAGAAGCATCCCTTAAGAAAGCAAAACAAAACAAAACAAACTTCCATCCTGAAAATAATTACTTCCCAATTAACTTAAAGTTGCAATTTTCATATATTCAGTGCTCAAATTATTCATTAATCAATAAGAATCAAAGAATGCCAGAATTTGAGAGTGTTTCATAGGTCCTCTGTAGTTAAAACCAAAGAGAAGTGTGAATCCCCTCTGAAACCTTACTGCCAATTGGTCATCCAGCCCCTCTTTAAAGGCAGTAAGTGATGGATAGCACATGTCCTCCCCTCCTGAGCCTACCCATTATATTTTGGGATAATTCTAATTAACTACTCCATCTCAAATGCCTTCAGCTTAAAACCACTCACCTGAGCCTTGCTCTTTGAAATGAAGCAAAATAATCTTAATGCCTCTCTTCCACATAGCAACCTTCAAAGGCTAGAAGACAATCAGGCCCTCGTTAAGGATCCCCCTCCTTCTCTGAGATACACTCTTGCAGCTTCTTCAGTAGACCTCTGAATTATATTCTTTCAAGGCATCTCAACTTCCAAATGATACATCAAAACTCAAAACTGTCCCTAGCATTGCTGCTGTGCTCTGGCCAGGGCATCTTACCTGCTCTGAATGGAAGTTGTCCTTTTCTAAATGTGATCAAAGGTCAACTTTTATCTTCTGCTGTCAAACCCTAACACAAGTGGCTCAGATGCTCAGTCTGCTAAAGCCACCTGGGACTTCTTGCTCATATGAACTGCTTTCTAAGCATGTCTCCCCCCACACTGTACTTGTGTATGAACTGAAATAAGTACGTGCTTTTACACTTTAATCCAGTACTCACACGGTTCAATGATCTACTCAATGTCCCATTCCCTCCAGGGGTGAAAACTGTAAATGACCCAGGCCTTCTCCTCCTCTGAGTTCTTTCCTATCCACATGTCTTCCAATAATTTCATCACAGGTAGTTCATCAAACATGTTGGTACCTATCTCATTTTTCCTTGGACACTGTCAGAACAACAATGGAGCCAGTAACTGTCCATCAGTTATCCTTCCCTCCTCACGTGACTGAACCCATCCTCATTTGCCCCCATCCATCTCCTTGAAGAGATCGTTTTACAATCCTTTTCTTTTGTAATTCTTTGTTTACAATATGTTAACCCTATTCGCAGCCACAATGTACTTTTCCATTTTTACTTCAATGCTCTTAAATTTCGACTCCCCAGAGAAGGTAGAATTCCACCAGCAGAAGCCATACATCTATTCTAAAATTCATTCATCATTCAATCACCAAGTATTTATTTGTTATCTACTATTGCTAGGCAATGTAAGGGGGGATGAGGATTCAGGGACAAAAGGAAAATGATTTCCCTTCTCTCAAGGAGCTTGCTTATGTTCTACAAGTAGGGGAAACATGGACACGTATCATTATGTAAAGAATAAATATATTCATGAAAATGACGTTCGATAGGTTTATATGGCATCTTCAGGTTTTTATAGAGAGCTCTATAGAGAGAACTAATATGAAAATACACCAAGTAGTCAAATACATTGGCGAGGGATGGCATTAGAGATGGGAGACCATGAATGGCTTTGTGTGGATACCCTGCTCTCCAGGACTGGGGAGGGCACAGACACAGAAGGTCCAGGTCTGGTCTGGTATCGTTGGCGTTTTGGGTGTTCCCAGCAATGAAGACAGCGGCTGACACATAGCAGGCACCTAGTAAAGGCTAGTTGACTTAATGCCAGACAAGTGTGAGGAATATAGAGCACACCAGTGTGAAGAGACCATGGAGTACAGGAATGAGACTAACTGGAATGAGGCTCTGAAGATGAATTAGGCCAGACTGCAACTGTGAAATCCAAACAGATGCCTTTGTGTTTTGTCTTTGAGGCAACAGTGAGCCTCTGGATTCTGTGGAGGAGGAGTCAGATGTTTAAATATATACGTAAGAAAAGTCACTTTCAAAGCAATAGGACGTTGGTCTGAAATCAGGAGAAACTTGAGAAGTCAGGCTAATTAGGAGGGCACCGCAATCATCTGATGGGGGCCTCAATTAAGACAATGGGCATAGGAGATTTGGAAGATGCAAGAAAAAACTGCAAAATTTTGCAGTTGATTTGTTATTTAGGGTGAGAGAGAGTGAAGAATCCAGGACAAAGGCAAGGTCATGAACTTGGGAGAGTAGAATAATGGTTCCCACAACAGAAACAGGAAAACTTGGTTAACAGGAGATTTATAATGGGAATGTAACAACTCCTGTCATGTATGTGTTGAGTTTGATGTGCTAGTGGAAAATTCAGTCTGAATATCCCACATGTAACCGGGGATGGAGCTAAGAAGAAAGAATGGAGTCACATGTATCGATGCCTTGAATCATTTCCATGAAGAAGATATTTAAACCTATAAGAGATGAAGTCAGTAGAAAGAAAAGAGCCTAGGGATTGGCAAACTATGGCAAATGGGGCAAACATGGCCGTCTTTAGATCACTACCAGCACAGAAAGAGGCAGCAGGACACATTCTCTAGCCTCTATAATGAGTGAGAAAAATATTTATCTATTTGTAAATATATTTATTACATCCTTGCTGCCACTCAAACTTGGTCCTCCCTTAAAAAAAAAAAAGAAAACACTTCAGTGAAACACACCAGCACAGGGATCCCATTAGCTACTCTCTACTCAGGAGATGACAGGAGGGTGAGCACTTCCATGGGGCCAGGAATGATTAATTAAAGCTCCCCATAACGGTATGTTTTGTGTGGCAGAATAATATGACATTGGATGTATATACCACATTCCTTAGTAGACAGACACCTATTTGTTTTCTGTCCCTCTGTACAGCAGAGAGTCCTGGTGAATGTTCTGTTACATGTGGGGTATATCAGTCTCTGTTCTTATCTCCTAGGGCCATATGCCAACACCAGGATCCCTAGGTAAAGGGGTGTTAGCTGTTTAGCAGCATTTCTCATGTAATTCCAAATACTTGTCCAGAATACTTGAACCAATGCATAGCTTATCAACAGTGTGGTAGTGAGCTCATTCGAGAGTCCTCCAATTTGGACATTTTCATCTGTTACTCTTCAGGGTTAGATCTGAGACCTGCACCAGCATTTCATCATAGAATGAATGTCCCCGAGATCTATAACACACTCTTATCCCAGCACTATTTTGTTTCTCCATCTAGTGAGATCCTATTTGCTTCTCGCATGAAGATCTCTTGTTAGCTTCATTTTTATGTACGATCAGCTATTTGATAAATATTCGACACCATTTAGACATATATGGCTAGATGTAGGAGTAACATCATTGCCAGCATTCTCTGTAACAATCTCATGCAAACGGATGGCTACTTATACTACTAGCCATGTTGACTTCATGTTTACTGGTATCAATATTCACTTTAGAAGTCGCATCCAAACAATAATCTTTCCAAGCTGCTTTTTCAGTTTAAAGGTCTTAAAATCATATCATAAGGTCTCCATCCATCTCCATCCATAAGGCAAAAACATTCTTCACCATGGATTATACGTGGTCTCTAATTATGAATCAGAGACAGAGATTTCTGGATGCATTTTTTTTTCTTTCTGGAGGGCAATTGGGGTCAAGTAACTTGCCCAAGGTCACATGGCTAGTTTTTTTGTGTGTTAAGTGTCTGAGGCCGGATTTGAACTCAGGTACTCCTGACTCCAGGGCCAGTGTACCATTCACTGCACCACCTAGCCGCCCCTCTGGATGCATTTTAAAGAATGACAGAAGAGGCATAAAATGAAGAAAAAATCTAAGGACACTTTGGATTACAAATTCAAAATGAAAGTCACAAATGTGCAATAACTAGGTATGTGAGATAACTGACAAGCCCTCACTATCTGCACTATCTGTGGCTCTCCTTTCTACAAGTAAGTTTCAATATTACAAAATGATGACTTCTCTGACAACAGGAGGACTTCATGGTCCTGTTTCATATACATCACACTTCTAAGTTCTGCCCAAATCTGATAACATCGGAATGTTCGACGGCCTCATTGCATCTCGGTTGAAAAGTACAAAGTAAGGTCTGAATTTGAAAGAGGGCTCAGCTTTTCAATCAACAAACATTAAATCATATTCCAATCTGATTCAGATTGGGTACAAACTCAATGTGCAAGTAGAATAAAAAATCCAAGTAGAAAATTAATATTTTTCAATGTAAATTAAATCAAAATGATGCCAAACCAATGGAAGTATGAATGAGCCATTAGTATTTCAAGAAATGTCTTGCTCTCAATCAGACTTGGATGTTGTGATAATAATATACATATATGCATACATGTATATATATACAAGTATGTATGTATGTATGTGTGTGTGTATATACATGTGTGTGTCAAAAAGAATTCAGTGTCAATTCCTAAGAAAAGTTGCTGTTTCTCAAGAATCAGTCCCATCTTCATAATTACATTCTACACTGAGGTAGGAAAAATCATAGCTTGGTCACCTCTCTCAGCATGGGAGAAAGTACTCATCCAAATAACAACCAAAGGGGAAACAGTAAGATTCTTAGATCCAGAAAGGATTCTGGTTGCTAGGGAGGTTATATAGAGGTTTTTTTTTTAATCATATGAGAGCTTCCATTGAAGAGAAAACTACAGAGTTTTCTAATGGATAAATGTTTTCTTTTAATTCTCCTATTTTACTTTATCTTATTTTTTTTCTGAAAGAACAACTGTAGTAATTATTGTACTAACAGTGATTGGGTATACACACACACATACCACACTTTGTGCAATAGTAATAACTCTAAAACAGGCAAAAGTACTTGTTTGCACCCAAAGCTCCTGAGAATACTTTCTAGTAATAGACAGAAATGGGCAGCAAAAGAACTTTTATGAATATTATTATAACTATCACCCTAGGCCAAGGAAAATTAAAAGGAGCAAATTTCATGTGACGTCTAATCCCTTTGAAGCGTTGTATGTTTTTTTTTTTTACTGTATAAACGCATTTTGTGGGAAAATATTATCTAAAATTATTCCATTTGAGATATGAAAGTTCTTTCCTCTTTGATGTACTATTTGCCTTTGATGTATCATGAATGCATTCTTAAATCACAGATGATAAATACAAATTTCAGGGTATTACCCAAAACCAGAAAATTTCCAGTTCAATAATAACACAGGCTATACTATTACAATTATAGTAGAGAAAAACAAATATAACTAAAATGTCTCTAATTTCAGCATGGCTGCCTAAAAACATAGTCTTAGCTTAAAGAAATACAGATCAATAACAATGGGAGGGCAAAGCAATTCTCAGAAATCTTGGTCCCAAAATACACGAATGGGGCAGAGAAGAACAGTGTATGAGAAATTACTGCACAATGACACAAACATGGTAAGAATCCCAGATTAGGTGTAGGAAGTGGCTGAGGCAGGATTTGAATCTAGGTTTTCATAACTCCCAATTCCATCCTCTATCCACTACACCATCCTTTCTCTCCTTAGAATATCTCATTGAAGAAAAATGTTCATAAAATCAGTGATATCATCGGTTAGCTTCAGAAATACATCATTTGGAACAAAAATCTAATGAAAAGCATTTTAGGAGGGTATAGGAAAGGGGTTTGGGGCCTACCATCTCAAACTATCCACTAAATCAATAATCATTTAAATGTTCACTACTAGTTATAAAAGGGTAGAGACAATCAATGGAACAGAAGAGAAGCAAACAGACCTTTTAGAATAATATTCAATAACCCAAATGCCAAAGCTCCTGGGGTTAGCACCCATTATTTTACAAAATCTGCTGGAAAAAGAGGAAAGCTGTCTATTATAAATTAAGTTTTGGCCAACAGGTCACATTATTTATTAAGATAAGCTCGGTGTGGATATCAGACGTTAGTTGAAGATGCCAAGACAGAAGAGACAGGAGGCAGAAGGAGACTCCAATTCCCGCCACCCCCCTCTTCTTGCCAGCCCTTCCTTCTCCATATTTGCATTCCAGTTGGTGGGTCACTCTGTTGTGTCTTTCATGACACTTGCCATGGCAGATTCAACGACTTATAGTCTGTTCATTGTTTTTTGTTTGTTTGTTGCTTTTCCTAGGGAGCCCATAAATGCTGCTTTCATGATTACCATTTTTCTTTTTAACTATTCAAGGACAGCATGTCATGGCTCCATGCACTCCTCACATTTCGTGGGGCCCTTTGTCCCATCAAGAGTTGAATCATTTCAAGACAAACCCAGGAATTAATATGAAAACAATTACAAAACACTGTTTACATAAATAAAGTCAGATATAAACAAGTAGAAAAATATCAATTGCTCATGGGTAAGTCAAGTCAAATATAATAAAAATGACAATTGTGCCTAAGTTAATTTACTTATTCTATCTCATAGCAATCAAAATACCAAAAACATATTTTATATAGCAAGAAAAAAATAACAAACCTCATTTGGAGGAACAAAAGTTCAAGAATTTCAAAGGAATTGTTAAAAAAAAAAGTGCAGGGAAATGACCTACCCTGCACCAGATCTCAAGCTATATTATAAGGCAGTCATCATCAAAATGACCTGGTACTTACTTAAGAAATAGAGTGGTGGATCCGTGGAATAGTTTAGGTCCATAAGGCAACCCTAAATGACCATAGTAATCTAATGTTTGATAAAGTCAAAGATCCATGATTTGGGGACAAGAAATCACTGTTTGACAAAAATTGCTGGAATTACTGGCAGTCTGGCAGAAGCAAGGTGTGAACCAACATCTCGTGCCATATACCTACTAAGGTAAAAATGGATACATGATATTGACATATTGCATGATAATAGAAAATTAGGGGAGTATGGAATATTTTACCTGTCAGATTTATGGATAAATGGAAAATCTGTGATCAAAGAAGAAACAGAGAACATTACAGGATACAAAAAGGACTGTCTTGATTACATCAAATTAAAAAATGGTTTCACAGAAAGAAAACCAATGCAGCCAAAATCAGAAGGAAAGTTGGAAACTGGAAATAAAGTACAGCAAGTTACTCAGATAAAGGCTTCATTTCTCTCAAATATATAGAGAAAGGATTCAAATTTATAAAAATAGAAGTCATTCCCCAATTGATAAACGGTCAAAGGATAGAAACAATTTTAGAAAAAGAAATCAAAGCTATCTATAGTCCTATGGAGAAAAAAAAAATACTCTAAATCACTATTAGTTCAAGAAATGCAAATTATAACAACTCTGAGGTACTAACTCACACTTATCAGATTGGCTAATATGACACAAAAGGAAAATGCCAATTACTGGAGGGGAGGTGGGAAAATTAGGAAATTAGTACACTCTTGGTGAAGTTATAAAATGATCCAACCATCCTGGATTGCAATTTGGAAGTGCAAAACAGTGCTTACCCTTTGATTCATCAATATCACTACTAACTCTGTGTCCCAATGAGATTTAAAAAAAAAGGAAAAGGACCCATATGTACAAAAATATTTATAGCAGATCTTTTTGTGGTGGCAAAGAACTGGAAATTGAGGGGATATCCATCATCTGCTGCTAAACAAGTTGTAGAATATGATTATGATGGAGAATTATTGTATTGTATGAAATGATGAGCAAAATCCTTTCAAAAAAACCTGGAAAGACTTACATGAACTGATGCAAAGTGAAGTAAACAGCACCTGGAGAACACTGTACACAGTAACAGCAATATCCTACAGTGATCAGCTATGAATTACTTATCTATTCTCAGTATTACAATGACCCAAGACAAATCAGAAGGACTCATAATGCAAAATGCTAGCTATCCACCTCAAGAGAAAGAATTTACAGAGCTTGAATGGAGATCAAAGCACACTTTTTTTACTTTATTTTTCTTGTGATTTTTTTGGGGGGTGTGTTTTCTTTCACAACATGTCTAATATGGAAATACATTTTGCATGTGCATAACTTATATCAAATGGCTTGCCTTATCAATGGGGGTGAGAGGGAAAGAGAGAGGGAGAAAATTCAGAACTTAAAGTTTTAAAAATGAATATTAAAAATGTTTTGACATGTAATTGCAAAAAAATGTTTTTTTTAAAAAGATTTAAATTATTTTACTTTGATTTGCAGTATTAATACTTTTAATTAATTTAATTTAATTAATTAATTAATTTAATTAATAAGACCTACATCTGGAGGTCATCTTCCCTTCTATTATTATTGTTTTCTCTATGGATTTATCTACTTATGTATGAGGTTTTTCTTCCTGAGATCTTTGGTAAATTTGGTCTCTTTTTTTTTTCCTTAGTTTCCCTTATTACTCACTTTCTGACTCCCTCCCCTCTAATGGTCATTTCCCTGGGGCCTGGATCTCAGAGTGTCTCAGCCTCTTCCCACACTGGGCAATTTCATGGTTTGCAAACCTAGGTGTCCATGCTAAGTGACTTTTAGGGGAACAGAACTGGCCTCAGCTGGGTGCTAGGCTCTTTCCCTTAGCCTTGGAAAAGTGCCACACAGTCTCAGGACATAACCCTCTGATCCCCCCCCACACACACACCTGATATTTTGTCCCATTATATATTTTCCTCAGGTCTCTGTACTAGTACCAGCAACTCCGAGTTACCCCACTGGTGTTATAGTTGATTTCAGTAGTCTGGGTCTCTGAGGCTCTGGGTAGGGTAGGGGAGAGACGGTTGAGTTCTATTTCAAGCCCACATATGTCTTTCCCCTCTCCCTCTGTCCCTCTGCTCTACTGCAGACACTGCCTATCATAGTCCTGGCTGACTGTTTCTGCCCAAGCAGACTTCTACAGTATGGAACTTGGATCTTCATGGCACTGGAAAGACAAAGAGGAAACCAGGATGTGGGACTGGATTTTATATCAATCTGTCAGGTTCTTGGATTGGCTAGTGCAGTTTTGCTGCCAAGCGTATGGAGGTGGTGGTGATGGTGTTTGGGGATCGGATGCTGAATGAGCTCAGGGTTGGCATAAATTCACTTTTGTTTTTAACCGTTCTGATTCTGGGAGTGCTAAACTATGGAGTCACCTGACATTTTTTTTTCAATCTTTGATGCATAATTTCCATTTTGGAGAGATTTTCTCAGTTGTAAGGATCACAGAAAATGCCCATTCTGCTATATTGTTTGTCATGTGATCCAGAAGTTAGCAGCTCTCTTCAGATCCTGATGAATAGCCCAGGGTACTGAAGACAAGAGCCTCAGGGACAGTGTTGTCACTAAGATTGCCAGCTCTCACCTGTAATGCAATCTCCATGGATATGCAACGTGGTAGCTGCTTGCTAGACTTCCTGCAACTAGACATAACTTATGACCCAGAAAACAAAGTATTGTATCTCAGAGTAACTGGTGCTGTCAAATGCTTTAGCTTCAGATACGGTTTCATTAATGAACTACAAGAATAGGTCTTATCAAGCATTGTAAGATTGACAAAGTGCTTTACAATCTTTATGTCATTTTATCCTTGCAAAAATCCTGAGAAAGAGGGGTTACTAATACTACCATTTTAAAAGTGAGGAAACTGAGGAAGACAGAGGTTAAATGACCTGCCGGATGTAAGATTTGAACTCGGGTCTTTCTGACTCGAAGTCCAGTGTTCTACTGTGCTACTGATTAGAGATTACATATTATTGTCTGCTTTGTTCCCGAACCCTAAGGACACTGGAAATTTTACATTTGACTTGTTATCACCCTATCTCCACCCTTCAACCCAACTATGCCGTTCCTAGGCCTATATACCAAAGAGATCAAAGAGAGAGAAAAAGGATCTACGAGTACAAAAATATTGATAGTACCTCTTTTAGTGGTTGAAAAAAAAAACAGGAAACTAAGGTGGTCCTTAATAATTGGTGAATGATTAAACAAATTACGATATGAATGTTTTGGGATTATCCATAACTCTAGGATTGCTTCAGTTTATTTTGCTACTGTATTTTTTTTCCTTTATCTTTCCCTTTTTAAATTTTACTATCTTATCATTGGTCTCATCCCCTTCACTGAAAACCAAACAAATCAAAACTCTTATAACAAGTATCTAAAGATGTGCTAAAAATAAAACATACCACATTCTTCTTGTCAAATGTCCGCGTATCCATCTTTGGAGTATCACAACTGGTGAATTGTGGGCAACAATTTTATTTATTTTGGAAATAGCATTATTCATCTGGAACACCTCTTTCTCATAGTTTGTGTCCTGTATGAAGGGGAAAAGAGGTTCAAAATATGCTTCATTAATCAAGTTCTTAAAAGGCATTTTTAAGTTTCACATGCAAATCATGGTAGTTAATGTATTGAACATGGATCTCTTACTGAAAAAACAAATAAATAACAGCATAAAGCAATATAATTAAATTTAATTAGAAGACAGAAAAATCAATGAAACTAAATTGGATTAATTCTGTCTTAAAAAACCATGTGTCAGAAACATGATTATATCTACCCCATTCGGACATGTTTACCCTAACCTGGTGGCCTAGCATAAGGTGACCAGAAGTTTTAGCTTGCCCATGATGATCTCAGTTATTCAAATCAAGTTCCTGAGTAGCCTAATACCCTACTGAACTGTAGAGAAATTATCAATTATGTGAAATTAATCTAGAAATCACTATGCCTATACTAACCTGGCATATGATAGTCTAGAAAGCAATTTATAACTTGTTTCCTGTTCATCTGCATCCTGGGATTCCTTTCACTGGAATATGGCACAGTTTCTTGACAAACAAAATCTCTAGTCATCTCAAGAATTGTTATTCCTTATTATTAATCCTCTCCAGAAGCCTTTCTAGTTATAGATAGTGTGGTATGATGAAATGAGAGCAACTGGTTTCCTCTATCTTCTTCTTTACCCCCATTTTGACTACTTTGGCTAATGAGAAATTTGGCCAATGACTCTTAAACAATGATTTCAAAGCACTAAAAATCTAACATTTTTATTGGGTAATCATCAATGGCACATTAAAATGCATTGACTAAGAAATAGGTCTAAAATGTTAAAAAAAATGTTTCTTTTATACAAAGTAATTTGATGAAATAAAATGAAATATAGTTCATTATATAGCTAATCCTTTTATTCAGTTAACTGACTAACATGTACTATTTTCTACGTACTGGAAAAACAAAGAAAGGCAAAGCTACTCTCCCTGTTCTCAAGGAGCCTCTGTTCTAATCTGTTATACAGCATGTAAGTAACTGCGTACATCCAAGACACATACAGAGTAGGTGACCTAGAAAGTGAAGGCCCCAGCAGCTGGGACAATTTGCCAAGCCTTCCTGCAGATGCTGACATTTGAGCTGTCTTGACAGTGAAGCTAGAAGATTCCAGGCATGGAGGAGAATCCATAAAAAGCTAGGGAGGGAGTCAGGAGATTGAGTGTTTTGTGTGATAAACAACAAACAGGTCAGAGTAGCTATACTCTTCATTTTGTATAGGGGGGCTACGTGTAAAATGGAAAAGAAAGCTAGGAGGGCAGGATGGCCCCAGGAAGAGAAGAGGTTTAAATTTCAAACTGAGGAGTTTATATATGATACTGAGGGTAATGGGGGCCATTCAAGGTTATTGAATATTGGGGGGGGGGGATGAGGAACAGGTTGAAGGGACATGATCAAGTATATCTGTGCTTTGTGGAAATCACTTTGGCATCTGTGGAAGATGGGTCAAACTGGAGAGAGCCTTACGGCAGGAGATAATCCAGTTGGGAGGTGATGAGTCCTGGAATACAGCACAGAGCATGTGAGCAGCAAGGAGGAGATGCATATGAGAGATTGTGTGAAGGAAGAAATGCCAGCATCTGATAAAAAACTGCAGATGAGGAACGACAGAAATGATGGGGAGGGCAGGGGGCACTGCCAATGACAAGAGGACTTTGGAAAAAAAGAGGCAGGTGGGGGGGGAACAAAATGAATCCTGTTTTAGACATCTGGGGTTTGAGAGACCTCTGGGGCATCCAGGAGAGGGACTAGGGTTCTAGATATCGATCGGGAATCATACGCATAGAGATTATATTTGAACCCATGGGAATTGATGAGATCACCAAGTAAAGAAAGAAGACAAGGGAGTCCAGGATGCATCTTTGAGGGATGTCAAAAATATTAATTGAAATGTCAAGAGAGTAAATAAGAAAATTGTATGTATCATCATCATCATCATCATCGTCATCTTAATAATTCCAACCTTTAGAGAAAAGGTACACAGTCTTATGACTAGATTACAAAACAGATAAACCACCAGCAAATTTTATTTTATTTTTTTAAAGCAATTGGGGTTAAGTAAATTGCCCAAGATTACACAGTCAGTTTTTTTGTGTGGGTGTTAAGTATCTGAGGCTGAAACTGATCCCGAGTCCTCCCAACTCCAGGGCCAGCGCTCTAACTCACTGGGCTAACTAGCAAATTTTATTTTTAAAAAAGAAAATTGGGGCAGCCAGGTAGCACAGCGAGTAAGAGCACCGGCTCCAGTGTCGGAATGACCTGGGGTTCGAATCCCGGGCTCAGACACTTACACCCACCCAGAAACACCTGGCCGTGTAACCTTGAGCAAGTTACTTAACCCCAATTGCTTTAAAAAAAAAAAAAAAGAAAATCAAATTACCAGTATCAAAAAAAAAGATGAATTTATGGCCAATGCAGAAGAAATAAAAATAATTATGAGAAACTATTTTGCAAAACTATATGTAAGCAAAATTGATACGAATGAATATTTACAAAAATATAAGTTGCCCAGATTAATGGAATAGGAAATAGAAAACTTAAAGTTATCTTCGAAAAATAAACTGAAAAAATAGAAAAATAGAAATGCCTAAAACCAAAAAGTTAAGGAAGAGAGAAATACAGAAAGCAAGAAGGAATAAATAAAAGAAGGAATCCCGGACCAAATGAAACTTAAAAGCTTATTCTATTGGGAATATACTGCATTTACATTGAATATAAATACCGAAAAGGTAAACAATGAATTCCAATACCATATAAATTGTTTAAAAAATAGATAAAGAATGAATCCTCCCAAATTCCTTTATGACTCAAAATGATACCTAAGTGAAGGGAAGTCAAAAAAGAGAAAGAAAACTATGGACCAATATCTCTACTGAATATTTATGCAAAAGATTTAAATACAATTTTAGCAAGGATACTACTGCAATAGTCATCCCTTTATGATTATTCTTCTGATAAAGAAATGGGTTTTGCTTGTATTTATTTTATATCTGACTATTTTCCATCCTAACTCGGCCCCTTTCTTCCCTCTCTGTCCTTGTCTAAGTTTAATGTATGTCTAAAGTAAACTCTGTTGTGTGTGCACACATTCTACCTTCTACAGATGAGTTCAGTTCAATGGCACTTGTGGGAAGTCATCTCCTTCCACTCCATGCTACATGCTTTCATACCCTTCTTTTACATACCAATTATGAGAAATAATTACAGCTCCTTACTCATCTCCCGTAATGTATTCATTTTACTTCCCTTTTTTGCTCTCTAAAACTCATCAAAATGGAACAAAATCAGCACCAATTATACCTATGCAGAAATAGCATGCATGTATATATACATATATATGTACACACATATTATAAAAAAATTGCTATTGCAAAAATACCAATGAAATTTTGAGGAAGATCTATAGATCTTTACATATTTGAGGATAATTATAGTCACTGTTTTTTGAGAGAAATCAATGTGCTTTCTCCCCTTGTGCGTAGTTTATGAAAACAAAGGTCTTAGTTCCATCTCTTTCACATGAATAATTATGGGGGGAAAAGGGCATGAGAACTTTTGTAGGACCAATGACTGTGCTTCATATTTCCACTCAAAATTTAATATTTGAGCTCCTTGGTGTAAAATATTAAAAGTATATTTTTCTCATATTTTTTTAAATTTCGTTATAGCAAGTTGTGATTATTTGAATTCATGAGAACCTCAGATTATCTCAAGAACTTACTATCCTAAAGGCAAAATTTAATGTTTGCTGAATATCTTTAATGGTACACTTCAATATTTGAACACACACATATAGTGTGTTCATATAGCATATACATATATCTATATGTATGTTATACTAACTTTAAACTAGGTTACTAAATTTTTGCTTCGGTGTAAGAGGCATTGGATGGAACCAGTATGGATTCCTTGTCATGGAGCTAAATTCATCACTTTATTTCTACACTGTATCAATAATACCATAGACATCAACTCCTGGACAAAAACATGAAAGTAAGTGTGAACAGTAAAGACATTAGCTATGTACACAAGATAATATGTGTGTCTGTGTGGGTGGGTGTGCACAGAGAGAGGCAAGACACAGAAGCACACACATATAAATACCTAATGGCCCAACAGACATGCAATCATACATATATATGTATATAAACACATACAAACACACAGATTTTCTTTTAAGCGGGGCATCTATGTAACACGGAGCACAGAGCCCCAGGCCCAGAGCCAGGAAGACTTCCTTAATTCAGACCTGGCCTCAGACACTTCCTACCTGTGTGACCCTGGCCAAGTCACTCACCCTGTTTGCCTCAGCTCCCTCGGCTGTATAGTGAGCTGGAGAAGAACACCGCCAAGCCCTGCTGCATCTTTGTCAAAAGCAGCCGAGTGGGGCCACAAGAGCTGCACAGGACTGAGAATGACCGAACAACGTTTCTGTCTCTACATATATAAGTGTACGTTGTCCCTATCTCTCTAAGGCGGGTCACCTTTGAGCCTTCTCATCTCTATGAAATTCTGTGTCTGCTCTAAAAGACCCAACATGCCCACGCTGGAGCTGGCGGATGAGCAATGCCCAAAACTGCTCTACAAAAAAGAGACCAGCCCCGACCTCGTCCTCAGCGGCCTGTCTCCTTGGTAAAGGAGATAATGAAGCAAACACAACGAGCAGGAAGCCGGGCTACAAGGCCTGGTACTTTGTATCATCCTGATCTGCTGCACGCAGGCTGGCTCTGC
>NW_027185850.1:651949-652109 GCF_028583685.1 Petaurus breviceps papuanus | reverse complement strand
AGGCTGGCTCTGCAGTCAGAAGGCCCATGGCTGCGTCCTGGCCTTGCTCCAGGCACCACCACAGCAGGCAGGAGGCCAGGCTACAAGGCCTGGCTACTTTGTATCATCCTGATCTGCTGCACGCAGGCTGGCTCTGCAGTCAGAAGGCCCATGGCTGCGT
>NW_027185850.1:647054-651939 GCF_028583685.1 Petaurus breviceps papuanus | reverse complement strand
GGGGAGCTCTTCAAACTTCCCAGGTCTATTAAGGAGCAGGGAAGCTCTTCAAATTCCCATTCTCATTACAGGTGTTAATGCAGCTCTCTAAGTCATAGGATTCTTAAAGTCTGTGATGATTCCTGACTTCATTTTCTTCAAGATCTAACACATTTCCAAGGCACCACCTTTCCATTCCTAGTGTCACTGCCCACATTAAATCCTCCACGCCCCCCTTCTTTCAGTCTGTCTCTATCTCTCCCTCCCTCTCTGTCACTCTGTCTCTTTCAGTCTGTTTCTGTCTCTCTCTCCCTCTCTCTCTTTGTCTGTCTCTCCTCTCTTCCCCCCTCTCTGTCTGTCTGTCTCTCTGTCTCTGTCTGTCTCTCTCTCTCCCTCCTCTCTCTCATTCTCTCCTCTCCCCTCCCCTACTCTGTCTCCTCCCAATTCATCCTAACCACTATTGCTAACTTAATACCCATGAAATGTTATTTTGTGTTTATGACCCCACTGCCCAAAATCTTCAGTGTCTGAAGAACAAGACCTGAGATCCCTGGATTGGTATTGAAGACCCTTCCCGTTGTAGTTTATACCTATATTGATAAGAGAGTCGAGACTCATGATGTGTTCCCCAAAGCTGGCCGCTTGTGACCTTGTGCATTATTTCCTGCCTCACCACAACCATTGGAGTCACATAGACTCTCAGCCTCAGTGGCATCCTCTATACCGTATTCACCACCACTCAATGCATCCAATCTTCTATGAAGGCCCATCACTTTTGTCTTCTGTAGCAGCAAGCACCCCAAGCGTCCTCAGGGTTTGCTGCCAGCACAGGTTCTTGGATCTGCTTTGTTAAAGGAAAGCAACTCAAAATGGGTTAACAAGCTTACTTTAATCAGTCAGACATATATCATTTACCTTGTTCAGGGGGAAAAGGTCAGCACCCCGAACTTCAAAGTATACAGGCAGAATTATCAAGACAGAAACTGATCTAGTAGAACTGTCAAACCATTATATCCATACCCAGTCAACATCTGGGTTTCAACATCTGGGTTTTTTTCAAAGCCGGGGGGGCTCAGGACAACGGCTTCCCAGAATCCATATCAAATCACAGAACACTTCTCAAAGTGAGCCCCCAAAACAAAGCTACACATCAGGGCTTATATAGCCTTCTCCTGGCTCAGAGAATGTAACAACCTTTTGGACCCACTGGCCAATCAAAAAGTATCTACTGAAAAACAAGCTTCCCACCCCAGGCTTCAGGTGCACTTTAGCCTAGGGGCAGGGAAGATCTTCCAAATTTGCATTCCCATTACATCTTCACAAGGTCTCTCGTACACATTCTCTTAGTCATACTGCACAGCAACTGCCCTGGTTCCAGGCCTCATTATCTTAGGCCCAGATTAGGGCAACAACCTGCCAGGTTGTCCCCCTGCCTCCAGTCTGTCACCTAAAGTTACTGCTGCTAAAGTTCCTGTTCTAAAGCTCTGAGCTGGTCGCACCACAGCCTCCTTTGGTGAACTCCAGTGGTTGCCCATTCAATCCGTGACACAGTCTCCTGTGGTTCCTGTTTAAAGCTTTTCATAAGGGGCGGCCAGAGGGCGCAGTGAGTAAAGCGCCGGCCCTGGAGTCGGGAGGACCCAAGTTCGGTTCCGGCCCCAGACACTTAACACCCACACAAAAAAAACTAGCCGTGTGACCTTGGGCAAGTTACTTAACCCCAATTGCCCTCCAAAAGCCAAAAAAAAAAAAAAGCTTTTCATAGCCTGGCCTCTTCCTGCCCTCCTAGTCTTTCGACATTTTACTCCAACTGACACTCTACCAAGGGGCCACAGGAGCCCCTCTTGGTCAATGCTATATCCCCACCCCGCGGCCTGGGCTAGAATGCTCTCCACCTCACCGGGTGGCCCAGGATCCTTCTCTTCCTTCCAGATGCAGCTCAAGCACCTTCTTCTATGTGAAATCTTTTCCGACCCTCTCAGCTGCTAGTGCCCACCTTCCCAAATGTCCTCATAGTCAACTACCTTACACTGACTCATTGATGCTGAACATATTCATATATGCATATTCCTTATAAATAGAAACTGTTCCATTCTTAATACTTGTGGCCTCAATTCTTTAGCACCATGCTTAACATAAAGTAGTGCTCCATTAAATGCTAGATGATTGATTGACTGAATATTAGCCTATGAAGAAAAAAATAGATTCTTAATAAAATAGAGGGCTTTCAAGCATTTCTGAAGAAAAGATTGGAGCTGAGCAGAAACTCTGAAATTCCACCCGAGGAGTTGACTCTAACTGTCAGTGATTCAGGGTTGATGGACTGCTTACATTCCAATAGAGGAAGGAGAGATAAGTGCTATGTCTGAATCACAGCATTTTTAGTGTCACAGAGCAAGAAAGAAAAGAAAAAGATGAACACAGATTGGTGCTGATTTTGTTCCATTTTGAGTTTTAAAAAAGAAAAAAGGAGGTGAAAATGAATACATTAGGAAGGATATCAGTAGGAAGGAGGAATAATTATTTCTCATAATTGGTGACATAAGAAGAGTAGATAAACAGACAATAATCTGTCTCTATAACTATATACATGAAGGGTGGAGTGGAAGGAGATGACATCTCCATGAAAACCATTGGAAAGCAGAACATGTTTACACAAAGATACTAGGTGGACATACATCAAACTTAACAAGCAAGTACAGAGAGGAAAGAAAGAGAGGGGAGACTTGGATGGAAAATAGAGTCAGGTATAAAATAAAAATACAAGCAAAACAAATTTCTTTATCAGAAGGTTAATCATAAAGAAAAGTGTTAGAACCACACTGTAGGAGGGGATGAGAAAGACAATGGTAGAGTGTGAGTATATTTCTTCTTTTTCACCAACTTCTTATTAAAAGGGTCTTGGAAAGGGGCAGTTCAAAGAAAAGGAAAGAAATGTAAGAACACATGATGGAAGGAAATACAAAATTAACAATGATAATTATGAGCATAAATGAGATAAGTTCACCCACAAAATGAGAGTATATAATAGACTGAATTGGGAAGGAGAACCCAACACCATATTCTTTAAAAAGAAACACATTTAGAACATTAAAAAAATAAAAAGGATATTAAGTTGAAATGAAAGGTTATGTAAGCATTAAATAGATTTCAGGTGACCTCAAAAAAGCATGCACATAGATGGAATTTTAGAAACATTAGTTATCATACAGCTCATGTTTACTAAATTGAAACAGAAAGGAACATAGATATTTCTCAGCAATTTTTTGAAGTAGCCACACCAGCTATCACGCTCTCTTCAAACACAGATCAGCTCACAATTTGCCAGACAACTATCTTGTCCCAACATGAATACTCTCCCTTTCTCCTCTCTTCAGCTCCATTTTATACAAATGATTGCATTGAAAAAAATTACAACCATAAGCAACAGAGCAAAATGAAAAATGGGCTTTTCGTATGTAGCCAAAGCATTTCTTAGGAGGAAATGCATATTTCTAAATGCTTTCATTGACCAAAGAGAGAAAAATACAGATCTATCAATTTGGCTTGCAATGAAAAATATTATAAAAGCAATAAATGAAAGCAAACAAACAAACCAAACAGAAAGGTAATTCAGAAAATCAGAGAAGTGATAAGAAAAATGGTGAGTTTCAGTGGTAAAGAGGATCTGGGGGAGGGAGCAGACTTCAAGACTACACCAAGCCTGAGGGAAAGAGCCCAGCAAACAACTGGGGCCTCTTCCAACCACCCAAAAGTCAGCAGAAGGAGATACATAGGCTGGTGAACCATGAATTGCCCAATGTGGGAGCAGGGTCAGATGCTCTGGATTCCAGCCCATAAGAAAATGACAATTAGAGGAAAGGAAATCAGAAAATGAGTGATAATGAAAATGCGGGAGGAGAGACTGAAATTATAAAAGATTCCAGAAGAAAACTTAAAAACTTTGAACATAAATAAATCAACATTTAAAAAACCAGTAACAAATGAAGGAAATTTGCCCTTCAGAAAAAGTAAATGATTTCAGGTATCTGAATAAACACTGAAAAACAGAGGAAATGATCCAACAGTTGATGAGATAGAAGCCCTTGTTGAAGTTGTGAATAAGGAAAAACCATGCTGTTCCTGAGTCATTTAATGGCAGAATTTATGTCCTGTGTAGCAAAACCAATGAGCAACATAGAAAACATGGAATCTGAAATGGCAAATCTCACCAAACAAACACAAGAGAGAAGGAAAGATTGGGAATGCAGATACACAGAAGTGAAAGAGTATCTAGAAGAAGAGAATTAAAGTAAAACAAGAATATTAAAAGAAATATACTCACCATGCAAGTAAAACATGTCTCTCTAAGACAGGGTATTGAGAGACTAATTAAGAAGTCCAAGTCTCCCAGAAGAACATGTCAGGACCAAAAAACAAAACAAAACAAAAGAACAAACAATACCATAATGAAGGAAATTACAGAAGAAAGAAATTCATAAATTTTGAACTTAGAAAATGAAAATTCAATTGAAAAATTTCACAGACAACCTCTAGAAAAAAATCCAAGGTAACAAACTCCAAAATTTTTAATTTTACAAGACTATTCTGCACCACCAGAAAAAGTAAAAGGGAATAGAACATTGCATTTCAAAGAGCAATGGAGCTCAGGATACAGATCAATGTGACCTACTCTGCAAATCCCAGCCTAAGCATACAGGACAGTGGTAATGGAATTTAAAGATCTCCTTGTATTGGCTTGGTTTTCGGGTTAAGTGTTTAAACCCAGAGCTTGTGAATCCCACTTGTGGGATAAATTTGTTGGCCTGAAGAGAGGGGGCCAAACTGGGAGGAGCTGGTGCTGTGGATTTAGAGAGAGAGAAAGGGAGAGAGAGAGAGAGAGAGAGAGAGAGAGAGAGAGAGAGAGAGA
>NW_027185850.1:644404-646954 GCF_028583685.1 Petaurus breviceps papuanus | reverse complement strand
AAAGACAGTGCTGTTGTTGCAGAGGTTCTGGAACCTTGCTGTTGGTTCAGAATCCCTGAAGGAGGATTTTCTTGTTTTATGTTTACAGAAATCCTGGAGGAGGGTCTTGCTGATGTTTCCAGGGGTCCTGAGACTATTCTGCAGGCACAGAGTGATTTGAAGAGGATGCTGGCAGTGTATATCGTGACTTTGTTAAGCTTTGTCTTCCCAGGAAAAGAGATTGTTGTGAACTTGCCTGGGTTTAAGATGAAGAAAAAACCTCTCCTTGGGTATTGAATGCTGTGATGATATGGTAACCTTGTTGTGGCTTAGGGGTAGATGGCTTTTGTGCTCTCCACTTCCCCTTTGAGAAGGTTATTGGTGGTGACTGATGATAATTGTAATTCAGTTGTGATCCAGGGGTGGAGTATTTTGAATTTTATGCTTTGTGACTGACCAAATGAATGTACTTGGTTTATGATGGAAACTAATCTCCAGTTGAATAGAGAGAAGACTCTGTGGACTTTAGTACTTTGTGACTGAATTAAGGACTTACTAAATTATTGAGTTACACATGGTGAATGCTGTGTTGTGATTTTCTGTGAATGTTTTGCCTTAATTTTTCACTGAATATATGGAGATTTACTATGCTCATAATTCTGAACCTGGAAGTTGCTTTTGCTTGGTGTTACGGACAGATGGATATTCGATAATAAAGAAGACCTTGAAACATTTCTAGAAAGACATCAACACTGAGGAGACAGGTAAAACAGAGACACACTCAGCCAACTCTCCCAAATCCCCTTCAAATAACTCTAAAGTGACGCTTCAGATTGAATTCTGGAGTGGCAGAAGCAACAAAAGGTCAGATGAAACACTTTCCAGCCCAAGATGACTTCCAAGACTGGCAGGAAAGGTCTAGTGCTGCTAGGCACCAGAAGTATATCACAGGCAGCATAGGCCCTGCCTTAGGGATGGCTACAGTTGTAGTAGCAGTGATGAGGTACAGGCTCTGGGTACCCCCTTAATCTGGAAATATGCCCAAACAGCTATAAATAATTTCATACCCTTCGACCCAGCAATACCACCTCTAAGGATGTATCCCAAAGAGATCATAGAAGTTGGAGGAAGATCCATATATACAAAAATATTTATAGCAATTCTTTTTTGTGGTGGCAAAGAATTGGAAATTAAGGGAATGCCCATCAATTGGGGAATGGCTCAACAAGTTGTGGTATATGAATGTAATGGAATACTATTGTGATATAAGAAATGAGGAGCAGATGGACTTCATATTTACCTGGAGAGGCTTATATGAACTGATGCTGAATGAGAAGAACAGAACCAGAAGAATTTGTACGCAATTACAGACACAACATATTTGTGGTGACCAACTTTGATAGACTGTACTCTTCTCAGCAATGCAGGGTTATAAGCCAACTCCAAAAAGACTCATGATGGAGAGAGATGTCTACATACAGAGAAAGAACTAGAAAGAACAGAGTTTGGATGCAGATTGAAGCAAACTACCTGCTCTCTTTTTTTTTCTTGTTTGGTTTTGTTTCTTCTTTCCCATTATTCATTCCATTCAATACAATCCTTCTTTATAAAAAATCCTATAATTGATTGAATGCTGCCATGGGGGGGGGGAGAGGGAGAGAAAATTTGAAACTCAAGGAATTATGGAACTGAATTGTGTAAACTAAAAGTAAATAAACAAATTAATAAAGACAAAAAATAATACACTTGAAGCAGAGGTACTCACATGGAATAAAAATAGGGGCACACATTAAAAATAAGCACTGGAGCAGAATATATTATGTTTCAATAAAGGTGAAAAAAACAACAGTGGTAGTAATTATGATCTCATGTAAAAAAAAAATTAGCAAAATAGGCCTAAATAAAAAAGACAAACAGGGAAAATATATTTGTTAAAAGTTACCATAGACAATAAAGTCACATCAGTGCTAAACATATGAGCACCAAATGGCATAGCATCCAAATTATTAAGGAAAAGTTAAGTAAACTATAGGAGGAAATGGTAAAGCTATACTAGTAGGGGATCTCAACTTTCCCCTTTTAGAACTAGATAAATCTAAACAAAAATGTAAATAATAAAGAAGTTAAGGAGAAAAAGAGAATTATAGAAAAGTGAGATGTGATGGACTTCTGGTGGAAACAGAATGGGAACCTTTTCTCAGCTTTACATCATACCTTCACAAAAATTGATCACGTAAAAAAAATCCCTCACAACAACCAAATACAGAAAAGCAGAAATAGTAATGCATGCTTTTCATATCATAATGCAATAAAATTATATTCAATAAAGTACTATAGAAACATAGATTTAAATTAATCACAAAAAATAATTTAATCTTATTGAGTGAATCAAAGAACAAATAATAAAAATAAATAATTTCTTTTAAGTGAAGAAACATGAGACAATCTACCAAAATTTATAAAATGCTACCAAACCAATGTTTAAGGGGAATTCTTTTATATCTCTAAACACATCAATAAAATGGAGAGAGAGAGAGAGAGAGAGAGAGAGAGAGAGAGAGAGAGAGAGAG
>NW_027185850.1:639450-644394 GCF_028583685.1 Petaurus breviceps papuanus | reverse complement strand
GAGAGAGAGAGAGAGAGAGAGAGAGAGAGAGAGAGAGAGAGAGAGAGCAGATCAATGAATGGTGCATGCAACTAAAAGAAACTAGAAAAAGAACAAATTGAAAATCCCAAATTAAAATAGCAGCAAGCACCCCAGCATCCCCAGGGTGTCTGCTAACAAAGGTTCTTAGATCTGCTTTGTCACAGGAAAGCAACTCAAAATGGGTTAACAAGCTTACTTTAATCAATCAAATATGTATCATTTACCTAGTTCAGGGGGAAAACCGTCAGCACCCTGAACTTCAAAGTATACAGACAGAATTATCAAGACAAAAACAGATCAAGTAGACAGATTTCCAAACTGTCCAACCATTACATCCATACTAAACAACATCTGGGTTTCAAAGCCAGGGGGCTCTGAACAACGGCTTTCCAGAGTTTCATCTGATCAAATCACAGAACACTTCTCAAAAGGAGCCCCAAAACAAAGCTACACATCAGGGCTTATATAGCCTTCTCCTGGCTCAGAGAATGTAACAACCTTATTGACTCACTGGCCAATCAAGAAGTATCTACTGAAAAACAAGCCTCCCACCCCAGGCTCCAGGTGCACTTTAGCCTAGGGGCAGGGAAGATCTTAAAAATTTACATTCCCATTACATTTGGAAATCCTGAAAATCAAATGAGAGATTAATTAAACTGAAGGCAAGTAAATCCTTCAACAAATTTAAATAAAGAAGCTGATTTTATGAAAAAGAAAACAATAAAATGGATAAACCATTGGCTAATTCGATATAAAAAAGAGAAAGAAGAAAATCAAATTACCAGTATCAAAAATGAAAAGGGTCAATTCATGTTCAATGAAGATGGAAGTAATTATTATAAACTATTTTGACCAATTACACACTAATAAGTATCATAATCTAAGTTAAATGGTTGAAGATTTACAAAAATATAAACTGCCAAGATTAACAGAACAGGAAATAGAATATTTATATAACCCTATCTGAGAAAAAAGAAATTGAACAAACCAAAAATAAGTTCCCTAAAGAAAAAATTTCCAGGGCTATATGGATTCACAAGTGAATTCTACCAAACTTTTAAAGAACAATGTATCGCTATAACTTTATAAAGTATTTGGAAAAGATAGGCAAAGAAGGAATTGTACCAAATTCCTTTTATGACATAGATGTGGTGCAGATACCTAAACTGAGAACAGTAAAAACAGAGAAAGAAAACTATAGAAGAATTTCCCTAATAAATATTGAAGCAAAAAGTTTAAATAAAATACTAGCAATGATATTACTGCAATTTATCACAAAGATCATTCATTATGACCAGATGGGATTTATACCAGGAATGCAAGGGTGGCTTAATATGAAGAAAACTATCAGCATAATAGACCATATCAATAATAAAAGCAATAGAGATCTTTTTTTTCAATAGATGCAGAAAAAAACCTTATTTTTGTTTTTTTGCTTTTTTTTGGAGGGGTGAAGGCAGGACAATTGGGTTAAGTGACTTACACAAGGTCACACAACTAGAAGTGTTAAGTGTCTGAGTCCAAATTTAAACTCAGGTCCTCCTGATTCAGGGTCACTGCTCTATACACTGCACTGCCTAGCCACCCTAAGAAAATAATTTTAACAAAATATAATTTATTCCTATTTAAAAGACTAGAAAGCACAGAATAAATGGAGCTCTCCTTAAAATGATAAGTAGTATCTCTCTAAAATAATGTGCATGCATTCCCACTGAGATCAGGGGTGAATAAAGAAGCCCAATATCATCACTATTATTCAATATTGTACTAGAAATGTTAGCTATAGAAATAAGAGAATAAAAAGAAAGTTAAGGAATGAAAACAGACAATGAGTAAACAAAACTATCACTCTTTGAAGATGGTAGGATTGTACGCTTAGAGAATCCTAGAAATGCAACTTAAAAACTAGGTGAAATAGTTAATAGTTTTAGCACAGTTGCAGGATATAAAAAGCTCACATAAATCATTAGAATTTCTACATATTACCAACAAAACCTAACGGCAAGAAGTAGTAAGAGAAATTCCACTTAAATTAATGGCAGACAATATAAAATACTTGGGAGTTTATCTGCTAAGACAACGCCAGTAGCTATATGAACATGATTACATAACACTTCTTACACAAATAAAGTCAAATCTAAAAAAAATTAGAAAAAAAATTAATTACTCTAGAGTAGGTTGACCCAATATAATAAAAAGGACATTTATAACTAAACTAATTTACTTATTGAATTAAATTACAAAAAAAAGAAGAGAGCTTGGAAAAAAAATAAGAAAATTCATTTGGAAGAACCGAAGGTCAAGAATATTAAGGGAATCAATTTTTTTAAAGGCAAGGAAGGTGGCACAGTAGCACCATATTTAAAAAAAAAAAATTACAAAATGGTAAACATCAAAACAATCTGGTTCTGACTAAAAAATAGGGTGGTGGGGGTGGAGCCAAGATAGAAGAGTAAAAGCAGGAATTTGTCTGAGCTCCAGCTCCAACCACCTCCAAAATATTACCCTACACAAAATTTTGAGCTACAGAACCCACACAGTTACAGAGAGAACCAAATCTTCTGCTGAAGGCAGCCCAGAAGGCCTACAGGAAGGGTCTATCACACCAAGCTGGGAGCCAAGCACAGCCCCACCTAATCCATGTGGGCGCAGCCCCAGGATGGCCTTGACCAGCAGCCCAGACTGGCCAGAATAAATTTCAGTAGAGTGAATCACCAGCAGCTGTGGCAGTTTCCAGACTTCTTAACCCATAAACACCAAAGAGAAAGTAAAAGGTCAGTAGGGAACTCTGTTGGAACTAGGTGACAGAAGAGCCTGGTCTGGCCCCTGCCCACTATGGTGAGAGGTAGAGGAGACATGGTGGCTACAGCTGCTGCTTCCAGAGCTCCTGGCATGCAGAGAGTAGGGGGACCAAGCGGCCATTCAGAGGGTAATCGCTCTTGTTTTGACTTGATTGGATCTGGGTCACAGTCTTGGGTGGTGGTCCTGGCATGTATGGCTAGTGTTCCAGAGCTCATGGGGGGGCTATAGAGAGGGCACCCTCCTCAGACTTCTGACAACTATGCAAACCCCAGCAATTTGGGACATAGCTCTCTCCACTCTAGATGCAGAGTTCTACAGTGACAAAGAGCTCAAAAGTCAAGTAATTGGCTGGCAAGATAAGCAAGAAGAGGAAGCACAATCAGATCATAGAATCCTTTTTTGGGAACAAAAAGGATCAAAACATGGAACCAGAACAAGACAACAAAGTCAAAACTCCTGCATCAAAAGCTTCCAAGAAAATTATGAACTGGCCATGGAGGAGCTCAAGAAGGATTTTGAAAATCAAGTAAGAAAAGTGGAGAAAAAATTGGGAAAAGAAATTAGAACAATGCAAGAAAATCATGAAAAGTGAGTCAACAGCCTGCTAAAGGAGACCCCCAAAATACTGAAGAAAATAATACCTTAAAAAATAGACTAACTCAAATGGTAAAAGAGGCCCAAAAAGCCAAAGAGGAGAAGAATGCCTTAAAAAATCACATTGTCTAGATGGAAAAGGAAATTCAAAAGCTCACTGAAGAGATTAATTCCTTCAAAATTAGATCAGAGCACATGGAAAATAATAACTTTATGGAAAATCAAGATAGTAAAAAACAGATCCAACAAAATGAAAGACTAGAAGGCAATGTGAAATATCTCATTGGGAAAACCACTGACCTGGAAAATAGATCTAGGAGAGATAATTTTAAAACTATTGGACTACCTGAAAGCCATGATCAAAAAAAGAACATAGAAATCATTCTTTAAGAAATTATCAAGTCTGAAAGCAGCCTGAAGCTAACTACTTGCTCTTTTTTATTTTGTTTTCTTTTGTTTTCTCTTTCTCATTCTTCACTCCATTGGTTATAATCATTCCTTACAACCTAACTAATGTTAAGTGTAAAGGGAATTTGATTGCATTATATCTGATTGCATGCCACAATGGAGGGGTGGGAGGGGAGAGGAAAGGGAGGGGAAGAAAATTTGAAATTCTAGGGATTGTGGATCTCAATGTTGTAAACTAAAAGTAAATAAATATTAAAAAAAAAAGAAAAGAAAAGAAATTCTCAAGGAAAATTGCCCCAATATTCTAGAACCAGAGGGAAAAATAGAAATTGAAAGAATTCACTGATTGCCTTTTGAAAAAGGTCCCAAAAAGTAAACTCCTAGAAATATCATAGCCAAACTCCAGAGTTCCCAAGAAAGTTGACAATATTACAAGCTGTCAGGAAGGAACAATTTGAGTACTGTGGAAACACAATCAGGAACACAAGATCTAGCACCTTCCACCTTAAGGGATCGAAGGGTTTGGAATACAATATTATGGAAGTCAAAGGCACTAGGATTAAAACCAAGAATAGCCTACCCTGCAAAACCAAGTATAATGCTTCAGGGGAAAATATGGTAATTCAATGAAATAGAGGACTTTCAAGTATTCTTGATGAAAAAAGAAACAGAGCAGAATAGAACATTTGACTCAAATACAAGAAGGAAGAGAAGCACGAGAAGGTAAACAGGAAAAAGAAATCATTATGATATTTATTAAAGTTTAACTTTTTACATTCCTACGTGTAAAAATGATAATTGTAACTCATGAGATGTTTTCTCAGTATAAGGATAGCTGAAGGGAATATGTATGTATGTATAGGAGGGTGTATGTGTGTATAAATACATATGTGTGTATATTGTGTACATGTATACACAGACAGAGGGCACAGGATCAGTTGAACATGAAGGGATGATATCTAAAAAATTAAATTAAAAGGTGAGAGAGGAATATAATGGGAGAAGGAGAAAGGGAGAGCTAGAATAAGATAAATTATCTCACATAAAAGAGGCAAGATAAAACTGTTATAATGGAGGGGTTGAGCAGGAAGGTGAAAGGGAATGACTCAACCTTACTCT